>NC_089313.1:12356291-12656291 GCF_036669915.1 Pocillopora verrucosa | reverse complement strand
GATTAATACTATGTCTGCGCAAACTTTGCTATAAATACAGGCAAAGAATGGAAATTTATTTAACAAAAATCAAAGACTGGTTCTGTTACAGGGGTCAAGGTTGAAATTTGTCAGCATGGGATTCCTGGGCTCCTTCTCCATAGAACTTGAAGCAGAACGATCAAAGGCAACAGACATTATCATATCATATCATATCATAACAACTCTTACCTAGTACATATTCACTTCTGTAGTGTCACGTCTCATGTGTACTGTAAGATGCACGCACTCATCTACGAATCATCCCCATCATGTTCACTCCTTTGCAGAGGAAAGGGGCCATGTCTGTGTGGTTAGAATTACTGTAGCTATGCAGTCACTACTGATCTCCATCTGCCTAGGTTTGGCATCAGAGTTTCCCATCTCCTTGGCGCAGAGGTGCGGCTACAAAAACTCACCCTAGGGCCATCGCCCAGAATTCAGCGACATATCCGGGACTTTCATTGAGACGCGGGCGCTAAATTTAAAAGCTAATTAGAAAACGATTGTCAAACAATAAAGGAAAAGGGCTGAAAATGTCGAGGAAGGCTCACGTTCTCTTCGTTTACGGATAAACTACTTTTCAAATGCTACTTTTACCATATGGCTTTTAAAGAAGAAAGTTCAATTGAACAGTGTATCATTCTCACTTTGTTCTTGCGCTTTCAGAAGAGGTCGCAAATTTGCCTTGAAAATTGACAATGTTGGCATCCTGCTTGTATGAGAAGTCGATCTCGGCGCACTTTCAGGCGTAATTTATCTTCACTCAATTGCTAGATTTCTCTTTTACCATACGGTTATTTTTATTTGATATTCTAGAAAGCGTCATAGAAGTTTCCAAGGGATTCCAAACTTTGGAAGTAGTCGCAAAACGCGAATTTCGAAAACGTTTGCTCAGCATCGTAGTGTACTATCCAAATTTGTCCTTTGGAGACCCCCACGAGAATACAAGTGACCTATTTTAAACTTCCCGCGAGAATATCAAGGTATGCTAAGCTCCGCCTCCGCAAACAATCGCGCACACGCCGCCTAATTAGTATTGAAATTGAGGTGGTAACTAGACAATGCTTAAAAAAATGTAAAAGCTTTTAAGATATGATCGCTGCGATCGCTGCAAAAATATTCAGCAATCGTTACTATCATATGGAAACCACACTCCTATTATTGTCGCAAGATAGACTTTAGTTCTATCTCGACGACGGCAAAGCATAAAAGGCTTGTTTTCATTAGGTTTTCAGGTAAAAAAAAAAAACCCAGACGTAAGGGGATTTCGTAGTTTCCAGAGGGTCTCAAAGTTAATTCAAAATCACAAACAATTTACAATCGCCTCAAAAAATCAGGAAAAAATCCCGTTTTTCATTTTCTTCAATGGTCAGTGACCAAGATATGTAAGTAATTCAGTTTTGACAATCAAGTACGCTAGCCTCTAACAAAACTTTGGTTTGAGGCTGGCGTCCTGATTACGACAGCCTGGGTACGAGCAAAACCGCGCGGAAACTGGGACTTAGGATACAAAATGAAAATGTTTGACGAACAAGCCCTCCGAAGGAGAAAAAACTGCCAAACGTTGCTGTGTATCCTGTAAGTACATCTGTAAAAACTGCACAGAAAACAGTAAATTTCCTTTTTTATGAACTTCCAACCCACAACCGTCCGCAAATCTATCCAGTATAAGTGCTCGCGCTTTACGAAGATGCATTTTGCGTCATCTTAAAATCTTAAAACAATACACAAGCTGTAAACATTCGCGAGCCAAAAGAACATCATATTTACACGTGTTTTCCAACGAGTGTCTTGTAGAGGAAAATCAACGGTCAAACTGCGTAAGATTTGAGATTGATCATATTGAGGTAGCAGATAAAATGTAATTGTGAAACGTCCCATTGCTGTTTGTTCATCGGTCACATGTTACGAACGTTTGTGTATTTCTGTAGGTGATCAGTAGCTAGTAGTGAACAATATCTTCCCTTGAATGGGTTAAACAATGTGTTTAATGAAAATAGTTGATCTTACACTTGGGAGCCTGTGTTTGGTTGTTCCATACGAAATACGAAGGAAACAACAAAGGACACTATCGAGTCTTGATCTCGTGTTTGTGAGGTGTTGGCGATGTGGGATCTCCTCCCTCCTCCTGTGTTTCAATGGTTACTTTCATAAAGTTATTTTTGATCACTGTGAACTGGAAAATGGAAGTTTTATCCATGATTTACCTGTAAGATCCCTTTTCAATATGGATTTGTGGTGCAAGACATTTTGATAACCCTTGCAAGACAGTTTCCTCCGTTGATTGGAACAGCTACTAACACACTCTTTAGAGGACGATACATGGTTTTGAACCCAGGATTGTTAGAATACCTCAGCCTCATATGTTAGATGTACATATGTAGACAAAGGTCAAGTTAGTAACGAATGAGTTTCAATCTGCCAATTAAGTTTGATTGTAGAGTTTAAGTTTGCCAGATGCTTGTTTCCTTTAATTACGTAACCAGACTTAAATCTAGACTTGACTCTGAGATAACTTGGCGCCAATCATCAACAACATTCATCTTCATGATTGCCCTCGTCAGAGCAATTCAGAATATGACATTGTAAGATTGTTTTAACCATAACAATTTTAACTTCTTAGTTCAAAGCTTTCAACATACCTTTCAGCTTACCAGATGAGTAATTACCAACATAACATCAATGGGCCTCACTTCCCAGCGGGAGCACATGTGGCTCATTACAGTCTAGCAAACACAACTCTGATTGGCCAGGAAGTACAACATCGACTCTGGGAAAAGCACTGGGGAGAGCAGTTTCCAGCCCCACCTCCACTTTACATGTGGTGCCAGCCAGGAATATGTTTACATAGTTACCCATATGGCTTGCCTCCCACCTTCCGTCCTGTTTATGCACAGACTGGCTCTGACCAATCAGAGCATCCAGTGTTGTTGCCAACACCTAGACAGGAAAAGAGCAGTGATGCTCCAGACAAGACTTTTACAGCTAAATCAGACAATTCTTTGGTAGGAACTCTTCAGAAAACTAAAACATTGACAAGAAACACAACGACAACATCCAAGCTAACACAAGTTTTCAATTCTGTGGGCCATAAGGTCAGTGTCCCAATTCTTTCTATGTTCCACGTATTTCTACAAGTCATATCTGGAGAATTTTTTTCCTGACATTTACCTTGTTATCATGAACAAGAATCTGATCAATTTACTAGAATGGTCATATGGCTTAGTTTGTGAAACTTTACTCTGAAGATCACCAGTTGCTTTGCATGAGATACTTGCTCATCACAGTTTAACCACAGCAGTCCATCAGGTTTTTCCCTCTGCTTGATAGTAAGTATCTATTATCCAGATTTACTTTGGGCAAAGAGAGGAGAAATGATATCTCTCCTCAAAACACAATAATGACACCAGCCAGGACTGAACCTTTAACTTCTTGATGTCAACCCCAGATTCCAAGTTACACGATGCCTTCTTGCAAGAGTACAATTTCCCTGTTGTCACTTTTAGGAATCTCAACACAAATTGATGTCACTGCTTACCCCTTATCTACTTAATGTGATCAACTCTTAGCTTCTCCTTGCAATTCCAATATGATATCTTGCAAGCTGGTAATGAGAACAAACAAACTTATCTGCTAAAGGGTGTTCTTTGAGATAAGACCAAACTCTCCTGTCTAAGTTAAAAGGAGATGTATGGCAGCCAGAAGGGAGATCTACTGTTTGAATATTGGGAGTCAAAGAACTATGTAAACAATTTCATTGAAAGTCTGTTTGTATGGTGATATCATATATGATGTATACTGATATTGCAATTATTTTCCTTAATCCAAAATGCAGGCTTTGGACCCAGTGACTGAAGACCTTAACTGGAATATCTTCAGCTCAGATCTGGCAGATGGAATTGTAGTCAGCATATTGGATAGTTTCATCTCTGAGCTTCCTGTGCTTGATATAACCATGGTACAGTCTGTATTGCAGGAAATTGACAAACATTTATCCCAAGATGAAGCTCAAAGTAAGAATAGCTCAGTCAAAAAATTGGATTACTTTAGCGACATTGAAAGTTTGCCTTGCACACAACAAACTTGCAGTGATGAAATAAGCAGCGAGGAGGCAGGGGGATCAGGTGAAACGACTGGAAATTCAGACAAGTTAGAAAACTGTACAACTCTATCTGAAGCACATAGTTTTTCAAATATCTGTGGAGAGGAAGGTAATTCTTCCCAAGGCTTTCACACAATTGGAAAGACATTCCAGGAGGAAGAAGACAGCTGTTCTGATGTGACCATTGTCAATCCAGACACATCAAACACAAATGAAATTGAAACATTAGGTATTGATAGCAATTTAACAGGTGGACAAACAAAGCAGATAGCTAGTGACGATGACTTCAAGGAAGAACAGACTTAGAAATTCTTAAAGCTTAATTTCTTGCAAGTAATCATCATACTGACTGCTAATGAGCGAGACAATGCAATCACATGTAACCATTACACAGTCCTTACATAAATTCCTGTAAAATAATGAAACTATTTCAAAGTAAGAACTAAATGCAAACAATATTTAGAGATTAGATAAGCTTGATTAAAAGTGATTTTCTGTGATCTCTTAAGCACATAGGCACAGTTAAATTAGCCAAATGACAAAAAAAATTATCAGAAGTGGTATAAGAACAGGATCATGCCAAAAAAATCAATAACAAAATAGTCAAGAATAAAAAAAAAAGTCATGCAAACCAAACTAAAATTAAAAATTAGTTGCATTACAAAGGTGCATTGATATATGCATCAGCCACTTAACTTTGTGAGAAGGTTTTCTCATGTCCATGACAACCCCATGAATGAACAATCTGGAACCATTACACAACTTCAGTTGTTAGATTACTCACCTTGAGTCCCACAGGCTATAAAATCACGGCAAAATAGATCAGCTTTTTTTCACATCACAAGCTTGTAGCATTCAACAAACTTGTAAATCCCCATTTGATTCTATGATGTTGTCTGCTATGGTTTTTGAAACAACAATCACTGTCCTCAACGGCAGTCCATTACCTCAAGTAAATGACTGACTTCAAATCTCATGTTCTGGCAATGACTGCAGTAAGTAATCCTTAAATACAACTATTATTGAGAGTGGAACATCAGAAAAGATGAGTGCTTGATCGTGTTGTTAGAAAGTAAGCTACCACTTTGCAAACCACCCAGTTGTGACGCATCACTTGTGAAAAAAAAAGTCTACTACAACTTCACAGTCAAGTTGGGGGGATAACGGCAAATGAGCAACTGTCAGACAATATCTTTTCTCAAAGTCAAACTTGTCACTTCCACAATAGAGCCCTTCCATGGTCTTGTCTTCAGAGCCATTGAGCTTTTTGCCATTGCCACGAATCAACGAACACCAGAGGCTAATCACGTTTCTCAACGCCTTGTTGGTTGGTCAATGCCAAACTAGTATGTGGCTACACCAGTGTGAACTTTTTTGTCATTGGAAGGGGTTCAGAGTTAACCTTGGACATACTCAAACCCCTTAAGATGTAAAGCAATTAAATAAATAAGAAAAACAATAAAACTTTACTTCTGCCTTTAAACACTGTATGTTAACTTTATTACAAGATTCTTTAACAAAACCAAAAAACCTATTCTGTACAAAAGCTAAAAAGGATCCTAGGTTACACAATTTAATCATGAGCAAGGTCATTTTATGCGTGTCCTCCTCCTCTTGGAGTCCCGCCCTGCCTGCCACGGGGCATTTGTGTCCCACGACCACGATGAGCACCAGGACCTAATGAACAGGCAAGATGGATATATCAGTATACAAAACCAGAAAGCTGAAGGTCATGGAGGTTCACAATTCAAAAATGGACTAGCACACTAGGCATTGACTATTTTTTGTCTCTGTAAGTTTCCATGAGATCTACTTGCATTCCTTTACAGCTTTGAATGCCTTAAGTTTGGGAGCAAAACAAGATCCAAACATCTCACCTCTCACAGGATCCCTTCTTAGACGACGAACTCTTCCTGATGCTGAAGTACCTTCAAATTACATTTACATTTCTTTATTACCCACTTATTGGAATAGTTAACATGATCTTATTAAGGGTAGAAATAGCAATAAGACTTCTGTAATTATTATTAGTAATAGGGTGGGAATGAATTGCTGGATGGTGAACTCTAATTTGAGAAAACTCTCATTGAGTAAGAAGGTCACTCAGGAACAGACAACAACACAACATGACTTAACTCTATAACTCTCAAGATCTAATACTAAGTAATTCTCCTTACTGTCTGCCAGAAAATTCTTAGTGACGTGAGTTTGGAGAATTTAGCGTTACATCAACAAACAAGCCCCTAAGTGGGATCTTTCTTTGTTTCCATCACTTATCACTTATCTGTTTGATATTGTATTAACATTGTAAGGAGAAATAATGTCTTGGTCACTCCTGAGAGTCTAATACCCCATTCACACTTTAGCTTAAACAGGTTTAAAAGCTGTTTTTTTTTTTAACATGATTGAATATTTTTTCTTCGTAGTAGCTGCTTGAAATGATGTTTGTCAGCTTCAGATGTACCACATTGAGCATACAAGTTAGCCACTACCTGAATCCTACAGAAAATTCGATTTTTCAGTTCTCTGTTTCTGATTTTCATTCAGTTAAATCTGGTTTAACCAAACATGTTTTGCTGGTGTGAATGGGTTACAAGGGTTAAGTATTACAAAAACAATGGACAACTGCCACAAGTCTCCTACCTCTTTGAGCTTGGGTACCTCCCCTTGTAGTGGACCAAGTAGATGTTGTGGCTGGCCTCCTTAACTGCACAACTGAACCTCTGCCCCTACTTAGATCTGAAAACAAACAACACTTGATTGTTTACTTCAATCAACATAACACTGATTTTTGAATAACAAACAGTAATTGCTGATAGCAAGACTATACATCCAAATCTGATCTACAGTAACACTGGGCACAAGATCAAGTTTGCTCTCTAGGATAAGCAAGAGAGTTTTGGAACAACTAACTTGAATTTTTAACTTCAGCTCAAAATGAACCCTTGCAAAAAATGCAGACAACATGTGACAAAATGTTTAATTTTGCAGTTTGGCACTTTTAAGTGCAACATTTGTGCTACTTCTTAGACCCTTCATCTCATTTACATCAATCAAGAACAAACTATACCCCTTGTTGCTTCTTACTGTATTTACCTTACCTTGTCTAGCTTTAGCTGCAGATCCCCCTGTTGTTGAGGCAGACTGAGCACTAGTCCTAGAAGGTTCTCCTGCAATAAGAAAATTAAACTTGGGATGTAAATGAAAGCTGTGATGGGAAAGGGGGATCCAGTCCTCAGCAGAATTGTCCATAGAAAAAAACTGATTCAATTAAATCAAGTTTAATATACGTAATACTATGATTTCAAGTGCAATTTGGTGTTAATAAGCACTAGTAAAATTTTCAAAGACAACAGAGTTGCATGAGCCTGTAGGAGGAGTGCAATTTGTAGTCTTTGAAAAATTTACAAATGCTCATTTAAAAATTGCAAGAGAAATAATGTTGTTACTTGTGAATAACTTACATGAAAAAAGCATCACAGGAAGTCAAGATAAACAAAAATCTGATATTGGATGCATGCTATTTGTAATTTGCACTCATATTACAACTTTACACTTGTGAAAAATGCACTCATTTTCACCCAGTTGGATGTGCATAATTTTATCATGTGTATTAAAAATGATGAAATTAGCTAGACAAGTGGTATACCTAAGGTTAGCATGAGATTTAGTTTTACACTTAATGTCAGGGTTCAGAAATGAATATTTAAAAAGTTTTGTGGAAAAATGGCTACCTAGCTGTTCCCAGTTCATTTTCTCAGAAAAATACATCATGCCTTAAGATCTAGCAATCTCTGCAGTCTGCACTAAAACAGTAGGAATGGCTTGAATGGCTTTATACTTAAGATCTAGCAATCTCTGCAGTCTGCACTAAAACAGTAAGAATGGCTTGATATTTATCTGACATTTTAATTGTCAAAAGGGTTTTTTTCTAGAATTGTATTTTGCTCCATCCCTTACCTGAAATACTTGGCTGGGAAATGTCTTCTGATGCAAATTCTTGTGATTCTTTCATTTCTAACTCACTAGTAAAAATAATAATACTTATCATTAATCTACTGTTCCACTTTGGACATACAAAATAGTTTAAAGTATAAAGGCCAGGCCACTGAAGCCCTGTTTTCAAGTGGAGAGAGATACCCAAGAGTGACAATAGATTTGAAAAATCATCCGTAACTACTACATCCCTCAAGCTACCAACCTTCCTTTTTCTACTGCTTCTTGTTCTTCAGCTTCCTCTCCTTCTTTCAGTGCCTCCACATCTTCCAACAGCTCCACCACTTCTGTGTCAAGAACCTCAGGATGAGCTTGAGAAACAGGAACATTCTGCTCAGATGATTCCTCCGATGCCTCCGTAACAGGTGTGACCATGATGGCAGGGACAGTGGCAATACTGCCAGCTTCTGTCTCACTCTCCAAACTTTCTAATGAGAGCTGCCTTGTGTCTGAGCTAGTGCTTGGGATTCGTTGGTTGGACTGGCTGGCTGTACTTGCTTCCACTGCTTCTGGTAAGCCTGAAATAAAAGCACAGTTGAAAAAAACTATTCTCTTACTGAAATACACATTCAACTTATTCTCATTCACTAAACCTTCCTTCTTCCTTCTCTAACACCTTTGCTTCTCTTGATCTCTTGATTATTTACTGTTCCAGATCATATTTATAAATCTAACCACTAGCTTTAGCACATTTTTTAATAAATTGATAATAGTGAATTTACTAACCCATGTAAGTAAAGACAACTACCTCTAACATATACAAATGTTTGTTTTCATCACCTGATTTCAGAATAAGGTTAAACAAGAGGTTAAATGTCAATCACTTCCAAGACTTTAAGGGTTCATGAAAAGTGAGAAGGCAAAATACCTAACAGCATTTACAAACTCAATGGTCAAAATGCTCTTACATGCATGTCCATGTATTCTTATCTAACTGTGATGGAAAGTGGGCAGAAGTTCAGACAAACATTTTGAATGTAAGATTGAGAGAGAAAAACGATAAAATGACCATGATAATGATGTCCTGGTAGGTAGAGCTCAGCTCTGCTGGAAATATTTGAATACTATAAGGGAGTACAACATGGAATTTTCATTTCATTCCAGCACCCATGATCAGAACTACGTACCCTACTTACCATATTTACAACTGACTGATCTACCTTTGACATTAATTCTACCTCGTCTTCTTTTTGATTGATTTAGTAACAGAGCAACTTGTATCTTTCTTGCAAATCTATGTCTGACTATCTTCAAAACTGTTTCCTTCTTTTCCTTCCTGAGCATCTTAATGTCTTCCTGACAACTTGTGCAGCTTTTTTTCTCTCTTTTCCTCCTCACTGCCCTACCTGTAGGCACTACAAAGGAAGGTCTCTCATGAGAAGCTTCATCTGAGCCCCCCATAAGGTCCACTTGTGTGTCATCTACACGGAGCCCTTAAAGAAAAAAAGCAAAATTGGATTTGGAAAGACAATATTACAACTTACTTTCTGCAGAAAAAAAAAGAGACAAAAACAAAAAAATGAAAATGAAAATGAAAAAACTTGGCAGTCATTTATTGCATGAATCTGTAAAAAACATGTGAATTCAGAGGCTATATGCCCATTTGTGATTCTGTTTCATGCTGGTATCAGTCGGTTACACATTATCACAATGACCACCGTACACAGTTGAGTAGCAGCAGCAGCAAATAAAACAGATTTCAATTCTCCTATTTTGTTCCATGATTTGCATGGCAGCATAAAAAACCTTTCCTTGTTGTTTTTAGGGCAATAACCAAACTTAGGTTTTAATGTAACATTGCTTTTTAATCTTGCTTTGTTCTTCAGTTACCCAAAAGAATGCAAACCACTCACCTTCTTCTGACATGCCAAGTTCCAAAACACCTACAGATGACATAGAGCTCTCTCCAGGTGCAGCAAATGAGAATGATGAACGATTTATTTGTGGAGAACTAAAGACAAAAAAGGATTTTCTTCAGCTAAAGAAACAGTCACAAAATTTTACAAATCTCCAGACAGACAGATATTCCAGTACTGTAGCAGTTTTTCATTTTTACATCTCTAAGGAACCCCAAAGAAAAGGCTTTGTACTGCACAATCTCAAGACATTCCCGTTCTTTCCTTCAAAAAAAAAAAATAAAAGGCCTCAAACAACTCCTTGCTACTGAACTAATCTGACTGAACATCTTGTTTAGGATTGCCAATACAAATTCATAGCAAGGAAAAATTTCATTTCAAGTGTCCGTATGTTTGTCCAGGAATAGGGGTCCACAGTATAAAGGGCAGCATTGTTGCACACAGTTTTTCTGATTCTCAAAGTTGCTGGTGAACGAGTCGAAAGATTAATTGGTCATGTACATTTGCAGATATGGTTACCAAGTGGAATGCAGGTTCTTTGCTTGGTATGACATTACAATACTAAGGGAAGAGGTGTTGCACAAAAACTACTCTGCTCTGACACAGAACTTACCTTATAGCCTCAGCAAAACCATCAGTTCTCTTTGGTACATACAGTGTAGGGGTGCTGGGCACCATACAGTCTTCTTCTTCGTTAAATGGACCTGGAGCTGGTTGGCCCTGAATAACAATAATTATGCAATTTAAGACACAGGTTTAATGGGGGCTTCATTCATTTGTTACCAAGAGAGTTCATTTACTACCATGCCTTCAGTCTACCAAAAATGTCAATGGCCATTCTTAATATTGCAACAATCTAACCAACTGCAAGCAAAGTTCAAAGGACACTCTTTCGCACTTCAGTGGTCTCTTCAGTTCTTAACTCAAGTTCAAGGGATGGAAATGGCATGAAAAAGTTGAAAAAGTTGATATGTAATGCCTCCTACACTGTGCTTCAAAAGTTTGAGAAAATCTTGTATCATCTAAAGATAATTTCATTTGCTTGTCTTCCATTTGCACGCAACTACTTAATCAATTTTGAGAAAGAGAAATCTGGTATGCACAGAGTTCTTTTAACAGACATTTACAAATGAACAGGTATAGCAATGGCACTAACTTTGTACTCAGTTATAACCTTATGCAGCCAGCTACGGTTTTAATGATGCACTCATTACTTCTTGAGCAGTGTCAATCAATACTAGTGTAAGCTTCCAAGTGGGAAAAAAATTTCATGTCTCACCTGAGGAAATGAAAACGGTGGCAAATGGGACCTAGCAGACAGGAGACGTTGTGTAATTGTGACTGATGTTGTTGGTGTAACAGATCTCTGTGCGCCTTCCAATAACTGACTATCAACAGCAGCTCCTGTTGTAAGCTGCTCTGTTGTGGAAATCTCTCTTTCTACATTTGCATCAGAAGTCTCAGCTTGTTCAATCTCATTCTGATCCTGTATTTCTTCAGCAACATCTTCTTCTGTTGAAAATGAAATCATCAGTAGTTAGGGAGATAAAACAGACAATTAAATAGAAACAGACAGACCAAACATCCACAGAATGGGACCATGTTAAGACACATTTTTTTCCCCATGGACCAAAAAACATGCAATAATGAAGTTGCTGAATTGGGGGTGCGTCTTATAGCCGAGTGCGCCTTATAACCGAATAACTACCGTAACGGTAATTGTGAATAACCCAAAAAAACTAACCTCCTACTATCTCTCCAGCATCCTCTTCTCCCATCTGCCTTTCTTCAATTGCTGCTGCTTCCCGAACATTTTCATCCATGTCATCTTCATCATCATCGATCACTTCCACCACCTCTTGCTTTGGATCATCCTCTCCATTTTCGTCCATATCTTCATCATCTTCATCAACAACCTCTCCTTCCATGTACTCTGCTTCTTCATCTTCACCTTCATCATCTTCCTCCATCTCACCCACCTCTCCCTCAGCATAATCCTCATCCTGCTCTACATAATCTTCATCATCCTCCTCCTCTTCTCCTTCATCAAGGTTCTCTTCCTCAACATCTTCATCTTCATCACTTTCAATCAAAACTACCTCTGGTTCTATGGTTGTAGCTTGAATCACTTCTTGTCTTCCAGAATCTTGTGTCTCCTGGTCTTCTTCCTCCTCACCCTCTTCCCCATCATAACCATCAAAATCAAACTCTTCCTTTCCTTCTTCCTCTTCTTCAAGTTGATCATCACCTGTGCCATCTACAGCTGTGTCTTCAAATGCTTCTTGTGATGTTCCAACTTCATCTTCCACTTGAAGCTTGAGTTTGAATGTATAACACAATTAATTTATGGTGGCCTACAGCTTTTTTTTAGGTTACAAGTTACCTTCAGGGCTCAAATTGTTGTATGTTGGTTTTTCATTATAAAACACAGATAATAGTATAACCAAACAAACAAAAGCATTGAAAAAGAAGAATTACTTGCTGCTTTAAATTCTTTAAAATTCAGACAATTATTAAGGTGTTAGGTAACCTTAGGGAACTCTAATGTATAATATGCAACCTAAGTTGATTCCCCTGATCGTGGTAACTTTTAAAGTACCTGCACTGCTACCAAAAATAGTTACCAATTAAAAATAGTTAATATCATTGGTAGCAATAGCAGTTTTTGTATACTAAAACACAACTGACAAGAAATTGCTAAATTTAGACTAAGTAGCAAAAAAAACTGTTAAAAGAATAAATAGGATTTCCTACAAAGTTTACCAAGGTAAGAAGAAGAGACATTGTCCAAGTACAAAGGTAGTCATAATTTTGACTGGAATGACTGATTGAATCTACAGCTGACAGCAAAAAACAAATGAGTTTTCAATCCTAAACAAACCTCTACAGTCCTGATTTTCTTCGGCAGAGGTTCATCTTCTGTACTTGTACCTTCCACGACTTCAGTTGCACTTCTGTTACATAGAAAATCACTCATTAAGTGTGGAAATCACCCACTCAGACAATTATTTACCCTTTACACCCTAAAATTGGTATGTAAAATTATTCTCCATACTGTTCTTTAAACATTCTCTAAGAAGCTTATTAGGAGAAATTGTTTGACAATCAAGAGCTAATTTAGTTTGCGATCATTTCCTTTATTCTCATGCCCTTAATGTTTGATTCAGGGTTGATATTGTTAGGAGAAATTAGATGCTAGTATCTTAGGAGCCAAATGGTTAAGTTTCTTTACTTGGATAGTTCTCTCAACTAACTAATTATAAGTGTCTTACTCATTAAAAGAATAAAAAAAATTATAACAAATTAAATACTCTTTAAATGGGATTTCTCACTCAGCGTAACTTTGAAGATGTTCAAACAACATTGAGTATGTTGCAATTATACCTGTCAGTAACTTGAGATTCATCTCTCTGTCTCTTTCCTGATACCACAGCTGTAGATGGAGTAGGCTGCAGCTGTTCACTGGCTGTCACCTCAGTGGATGACACCTCAGACTCTCCTCTAAAGAGTTCAATTTCTCAGATTACAATTTGAATCAGCAATTGAAAAATGTTTGTAACTAATGTTTATGAATATGACCTACAAAGAACTGGTGGGTGGGGGGATCCAAAAGCTCTTGGATCCAGAAGCAGTGTGATGAAAACAATAATCTTTTTAGGCTGCCAATTTTTTCTAACTCTTGTCCTACACAAATGGACAAACTATTTGGAGAAATTATTAAGCCTTAGGATAACATTCAAAAGAAGTTACAAATGCAAGGCTGACATTAGAACAGAGCAAGTAAAACACCACTAATCTTAACTACATAAATGTAAGAAAAAAAAGATCTAAAATAACAAAACAACTAATTCTCAATAAATTCAGAAATCATTCCAGTACAAGTAGGGTGTTCGAGGCATTCACTTATTAACCCTTTACACCCTAACATCAGCATGCAAATGCTCTATACTGTTCTTCAAACATTTCCTATGGCACTGACACTCAGTTCTCATGAGCCTAGTGTTTGATTCAGCAATGATACCTTAGTGAGAAAATAGATGCTATATTTAGTCACCCTCAGAGTTCAAAGGGTCAAACAGCAGTATAAGCAAGCATTTATTGAATGCCCCCCTCTCCCCCTTGCCTCGTTTAAAAACATTCTACAGGTACTATCACACCACTTTTTTCTTACTGAACACCACTTACTGAGAAGGCTGTTGCTGCTGCACTTCTACAGTACTGGTGATTGGACGAACGGACACTGTGGTTGGTACAGAGGTTGACACACTGCTTGCTGTAGAAATTGCTGTTCCTGTCACCCTTATGGTTCCAGCAACACTTACAGCCTCTGAGGGGGTGGAAGTGACTGTTGGTAAAACAGTTGCAGTGGGGGTGGGTGTGCTTTGTGTTGGTGCAACTGCTATAGGCCGCACACTAGCTTTAGGTCCAGAGCGTTTAATTGTTGTGGGGGTGGTGGTTGGTTTTATTGTTGCTGTTGGTGGCACTAGAGATATTGGTGGTGCTGATGTAACAGTGATACTTGACGGTGTTTCTGCTGTAAAAAAACAATGAAATAGAGTTTCACTATCAAGCTTTGAATCTTTAACAACTCTGCTGTCAATTCAATGTTAATACTTCTTCATGAGAAGGCATCAGGGTTGTCAGATTAAGAGTTGCAGGAATTAAGACACAAGAACCAATGCCAAAGAATGGCTCACTATTTCTTTCAACAAGGAGTTTATCTGATCAATTAAGAGCTGCAAGAATGTAATTATTATCAAGTGTGGGTCTCTGAAGCACTGAAAACGGATATAATTGCCTCATTTAGGAACTAACAGAGATTACCCATGGACACTATGTTGGATTACTATCTACCACTTTGCATCCTAACACTGGTATACAAATTTTCCATACTGTTCTTTAACCATAATCCTATGGGAGGGAATTTGTTAAACAATAAAGAGTTTCTTTTAATTTAGGGGTGATACTGTAGGAGAAATAAGATGCCAGTCACTCTTAGCTGTTACACGGTGCAAAGA
Organism: Pocillopora verrucosa; assembly: GCF_036669915.1. NCBI lineage: Eukaryota > Metazoa > Cnidaria > Anthozoa > Scleractinia > Pocilloporidae > Pocillopora > Pocillopora verrucosa. Next base: position 12,641,298 of record NC_089313.1, on the reverse strand, counting down.
CTACTCTAAATGATCCTTTCAGGCTGCTACTGACAAAGGCCTAACACTCAAAATGACAGCCTTTAAACTCTTTATGGTGGCTAATTAACATTTTTAACTCAGTTGATAACACTAAACTACCCTGTCATACTCTCCCAGTGACACAGCACTACAGTTTCTTTAGAAACTTACCCCCTTTAAGCCACTGAGTTGGTTCCGAATAAAGTACATGTGTGTTGATAAAATAGAAATTACCTTACGGAAACTGAACTAACCTTGAGTTGTTGTAGTCTCTGCTCCAGTAACTTCTCCTGAGGATGGTCTTGAAATGGAACTTGATGTATTGACTGCAAAAGACTTTATTTTCATCTGCTGTTTCTGTATCAGTGCTTGATATTGTTGCAGCTTCTGTTGAAGTTTTTCCACATCACTGTCGCAGTACAACCAAGAAAAGAATTGACATGTTAAAATATACTTTTCACTTCATTATTCACAGATTCAACAAATAATGGATCATTTTCTGTGTTCAAGCAGCAATTAAGCCCTTTTCAACTGCATTATCAACATTAACATTTTACAGGCCTGAGGGTAACAGAGTTAACCAACAACGATTTAGTCGTCAGTATATTAGTATCATGGAAAATACTTTGATATCACAGACTGTTACAATAGGGTTCTATGCTTAACTATATTCAAAGCAACCAAAAGGCAACCTAAAATTATGACATGATTGTCAGTAAGAAAATGCTGTCCACAAAAAAGGGAAAACCTTAAGGCAACATAATAGCAGAATTTAGAAAACTGCAACTTACACTTTTTCTTTCTGCCTGTACTCCTCTATTTGTTTCTTCATTTCTTCAACTGCCTTCTCCTTTGTGTCATTAGCTGTTTTATAATCTTGTAGCTCTTTCTCCAACCTTGTTACTTTCCCTTCACATTGTGAGTTCAAGACTTTCATTCTCATCTCAAATTCAGTCAATTGCTGGGTTACTGCCTCCTTCTCATCACTCAGTGACTTGTGTTTCTTCTTAAATTCTTCATTTTCTGCACTCAGTCTGTCCTTAGTAGCTGATGACAATCAGAAAGAAATTGCAAGATAACTATATGTGTTTCAACAACTCCCAAATACCCTTCTAGAAGCCACAGGAGAACATTTATATTGAGTTGCTGTTTCCAGTATGTTCTATACGCCTTCAAAGTACACTAATGTTTCTTTCTTGGTTGCCTGTTTATGTGGATCATTTCAGTTTACCAATCATGAAATATGCAGCTTAATAAATATCCAACACTACTCACCTCCACTTAAACTACTTATCAAAATGGCTTTAAATGGCTGCATCTGCTCAATTAAATGGCTGCATCTTTTTTTTTTTTTTTATACAGAGGTTGGAAATAATCTTATTTAATCATTCTCCTTCTACATTAATTACTTCTTAATGAAAACCTTGACATCGCTTCAAACTCATTCCTTACCTGAAAGCTGCTGCAGCCTTTCTCTGGCTTGTATTAACACTTTCCTGTTCTTATCCTCTTTCTCCTTCAGGGATGTCTACAGTAAGTATGGAAAATGAGGCAGCATTAGTCTCTTGTTGGTTTGGTTTTATCACGAACTTAACTGTTCAATGTAGTCTTATCCAAACTGCTGTGCTCTACAGACTTCATTCATTAACCTCAAACTGCCTTAAGTGACCAAAATAACATTTCCTCTTTTCAACATCAATAAAAAATTGAATAGACTAGCAATGGGAATAAAGAAAAATATCAATAAGGGACTACAGGTTGATCCAATACCAAATCTCCATAATAACATCATAATTGTACTGAAAATAGTAAAGAGAATTATTTATGAGATCTTGGGAGTAAATGGATGCTACAATAATTCTTATTTACATTGTGCTGAGATGAAAGGCTATTTGAAAATTTTGCAATCATGATTCAAATTTTCACACATCTCTTTTACCATTTTGAAGTAGTGAGTCAAAACTAATATTCTCCACACTGTTCTCTCTATACTTTCTAGGGTAAAAATGAGGAGAATTTGTTTGACAATCAGGAGCTTCCTGAATTGATGATCACTCCCATTACTCTCATGACCTTTAAAATTGATTCAAGAGTGATGATGTAGAGAGAGAAATTAGATGCCAGTCACTTTCAAGAGTTTACTAACCTTATTCTGCTCATCCAACTCTTTCAGTTTTTTGACCTCATCCATTGCAGTCTTCAACTGTTCTGTTAACTCTTTCACCTTGTTCTCTTCTGATGCCAGATCAGCAGTACCACTAGATGCATCACCTGGTGATACTCCTTCTGCTGTGGCCTGCCCAGAGTCTTCAAATTTCTTTTTCAGTTCCTCCATTTCCTTAGTTTGTTCCTCATGTTGAGTCTTGTAATGACGAGCTATCTTTTTAAGTTTTTTTACTTCCTCATCAAAGTTCTTTACCTGTTCTGTTAGCTCTTTGATCTTGTTCTCCTGTGCAGCAACATCAACATTTTCTGCAGCTGTCACCCCAGAAGATGCAGCTTCTGCTGTTCCGTTAGCTGTGGACTGCCCAGCCTCATTGGTCTTTTTCTTGAGCTCTTCCATCTCCTTTGTTTGCTCATCAACTTGGGTCTTGTAACGACGAGCTATTCGTTTCACCTTTAGCAACCAAACATAATCCATCAGGATAAAAAATTTTCAGATACAAATGTCCTGTCACCTCTCACATATTTTGATTGCATCAATCCTTTATACCATTTGCTAATAGGCTGATCAATTCAAAGCTTCAACATCCCCCTCCTCATGGAGTCCACAAGCATTAGACTGTCATCCATGCCCTGGAGGTGAGGCATTTGAAACTTGCCTAGGTGGGGTGGGGAATTTGAAGGGCTTAAAAAAAACAATTTCAAATTCAAGGATACTGAGATACTGCCATCCAATGCTCTACCATGGAACTACAAAAGATTTCCGTGGTGCTCTAGCCCATATTCTATGCTCACAAGTGATCAAATGTGTTTGGGCAAATTCTAACCTGCAGCAGGGTTGCGTTCTTTTCGTTGACTTCTTTTGTCTTGGCTTCTACAGATGCCTTTAGTGATTCTACTTCCTGCTGCATTTTAGATAGTTCTTTCTGATGTTCTTCTTTCAAACTTCCCAGCTGATCAGTGGATTTTTGTGACATTGCCTGAAATAGTATTTCTAGCAATAAGCATTGCACATATGTGAAGATAACACATTCACATTAATGTGAACTTATCTCCTGACCAAAACATATGGGACAATCCCTTCTCACCTTTCCAAATATTCCTTTTTTTTCTGATCAACATGAAACTTCTCCCTATAATATCCTTACATAATCCAGCAAACAGCTGGTAGAAGGTTTCCTCTTGATCTAACACCAAATTCTTATAACTAATTTTAAAAATATGTGTAGCAGCTAGAGGGGAGAATTACCAATCAGATCTTGGGAGTTAAAGGGTTAAACAAAAGAAAAGTTAGGTGAAATTATTCTTCATTAGATCCAGAGTTAAGTTTGTGATTTACTTCTGTTGCCTTGTTCACCCAAAAAATTATTTGAACTAATCTAGTAAGGAATGTGAATTTTGAAATACTTGACTACATCTCCTGTTTCCCTTTACAATTCTTTCATGCTCTAGCCACATCTAGTGCCTTTCACAACAGAATGGAGCAAAGTCAAGGCTTCCCTATTTGTTAACTATATGTCATGGCTACAGAATCAATATGTTTTGATCTGAACAGGGCACAACAATCCAATTGCTTTTAAATTAAGACATAAGCTCTTAACCCTTTAACTCAATGATCTACTTGGTAATTCTACCCTCTAGCTTATACACATTTTGTTGTAAATCAGTTAAGAGAATTAGGGGTTACATCAAGATAACAACTCCTATGCTATAAGTTTGAGTATTCTCATTATCTGCTTCCTGGATATTGTATGGATATCGTAGGAAGAAGTTACATGCTGATCAATTCCGTGAGTTAAAGAGTTAAACTAGAAACTGATTGATTGTTAATTCTCCCCTCCAGCCGATACACATTTCCTTGTAAATTAGTTACAAGAATTTGGTGTTACATCAAGATGACAACTTCTACCCAAAAAGTTGGAGTATTCTCATCACTTGTTTCCTGGATAATGTATGAATTTAATAGGGAGAAGTTACATGCTAATCACTTTTGGGAGTTTGAGGATTTAAACCATAAATGATCCTATGATACCAAAAGATATCATACTTGGCACTGATAGTACAGAAAGTGGAACTTTACCCTTAATCCTGCTAACTCTCCTTGTGTTTTTGACAAGTCAGATTTCAAGGATTCTGTCTGAGTTCTTATTCTTTGATTATCAGCTTTCAAGCTGGATATCTGCTGCTGAAACTGTTTCTTTTCCTCTTTAATTCTCTTATACTCATCAACATCAACATCCTTGTACTGTTCTGTCAACTGTTTGATCTTTGCTGTCCAGCGCACAATCTGTTAAACAAAGTGTTGATGTTTGATTTGCCCCATTTTCCATATAACAATCAGAAGATTCTTTTCAGAAAAAAATCTTTTTTTTAGTCTAAAACCTTTACTTATTCCTACTACATGCAACAATTTTGCTTTTGCCAATTAGGCCATTTAAATTTTTTTTTCAACAATTATTTCAAGAACTCCTTCCAAGTATTCAAGGCACCGTTGTATGACTTATTTTATTAGTTAATAGATAATATGTACTTATTGACTGAGTGGGAGGGCCAGATGGGAAAATATTTGCTTTGAGGAAATGATGAGTAGATTGAGTGCAGCATTGTCCATGCATCAGGACTAGGATCCAGATATCTTCCTGTCTGGCATGATATAACTTATTCAATAAGCCATTTGTCACCCAACCTTTGGTCTTCCTTTTCCTTCCTTGCTTCCTTCAGCTCACAGCTCGCAGGACTGTACAGGTTTGTACTGCCCTGCTTACAGCAGTGCAAAGGCCCTTACACAGGGATTTTTGTCTAATGTTTTTCAATAAAAGCCTGTCCAGGGCCTTATGGATTGTGGTGTGATAAAATTGTGTACGATACTCACACAAGAAAACATCTGAAGGAAAAGATGTTTGTTCATTGCAGTAAAAATCATTAAGTAAATACTTCAACAATTTTCTCAAGATTTAGAGTCACCACAATCAACAGAAGAGTCAAGCTATCAACTGAGAATTGCAAGCTCTCCATGGCTGTAATGCCTGGCATCTCTCTCCCTTTTGTTGATTATGATGAGCTAGACTTGCCTCATTTTTAAGAGCTGTTTTCTCGGCCAACAAAGCATCTTTCTGTGATGTAAGTGACTGCACACCATCCTTCAGAGGTTTCATCTCCCCCTCTAGTCCCTTGATCTGGGCAAAAACCATAATAACATCAGGATCAGTTTAACAAATGGACCAAAATTTTCCATTGTCCATAACCTCAATGATCATTATAGAAATAACTTCAACAATGTTCAAAACTTATTAAGTGAAACCACAAGGCGCAACCAAGTGGTTTCACTGCAAAGTGAATTAAAATAAAACAAACCTTTTCTGCAAGCTCTTTTACTGTCTTTTCAGCTCTCTCTTTTTCATTTGTCAGTACTTTATTGCTCTCAATAACTTCATTCAGTCGCTCCACTTTCTCCATGATCTCTGCATGCTGAGCTGCAGTCTGAGTGTTGATCTCTGACTGTGTTCTTTCCTCAGTCATGTTCTTCTGCAGATCTGCCACTTGTGCCTCTAAGTATTCACAGCGTTGCTGGTAGCGAATACTTTCAGACTGAGACAGTTCACACTTGGTCTCAGAGATCTCCTTTTCCCGACGAACAAATCTTTAAACCAACAAAAAGTAGTAATTCAGTATTACCAACTGAGTTGATAACATATTGGCCACTGTTAAGAGTTTAAAGCTGACATTTTGAGCATTAGCCCTTTGTCAGAGAGATTGGAGGAATTGTAGGTTGTGTATGCAGAAAATGGAGCTACCCTATAGGTGAGAATATGGTGACGAGAAAAGAAGATAAACAACTTGAATGAAAGTAGCGATTAGTCGTGTTAGGCAAACCCAAAACTAACATGGTGTTCTTTTGAAAATCTCCACAACATACAACAAGGGTTATTTTCAGTTTGAACCCTTCCCCCATTCCTTTGATATTCCATGTTAGCTTCGGATCATTGATAGCATCAGAGCAACTATGCACCTACCCCTACCCTAACCCAACAACAGTCAACTGATAAAAATTTAGGGTTAATGTTAGATTAGGGGAGGGGTGGGTTCGCAGTAAGCTTCATATTTTTCTCTACAGAAACTGACCTTTGAAAAGCCATGAAAAAAAATTTAAAACACTTTTCTTCAATACCTACACGTATAGATGACAAATCAGTTATAAAAAAGAGTAATAGTATACAAACCTGATGATTTCCCAGAGTTCTTCAATACTTTTGTTAGCCTCTTCCCCTCCTTCTAGCGCCACACCCTCTTGGAGTGTCACAGGGATGTTCAACGCCATCTGTTTACTACCAGCAAGTTGGGAACTGAGCTAAAGGATGGATTGAGAATCAATTTAAAATATAGTTAATAAGCAAAAAAATATATATGTAGAATGCCAGTGTTTCTGTCTCTTTATCATCTTTTTGATATTGATAATCTTGGGTTACCTGATACAAAATTGATCAGCTGCTATGACAATGCAATCTGAACATGAGTTAGTGGAAAAATAGAATCAATACAAACCTTTTCTAGTTGGCCATGAAGCATAGAGTTCTGATTCACAAGGTCAGCACAGCGAGCCTCTAGTTTTTTGGCTTCTGAGGCTTTTGCCTTTTTCTGATCCTCCCAAGACTTGGCATATTCCTCTAATTTCTGCTCTGCTGCAAGGGCACGGTCCTCTACTTCTTTAAATTTACTACTCTGTTCTTGAAGCTGGAGAAAAAATAATTAAAAAAGTTACTCACAATATCACCACAGTGAAAGCAGTTGATAATTTATGCCATCTCTTTCCTAAAAGGTGCAAAGATGCATAGTTTATTTGAGCAATAATACAAGACTCTTGTCCAACCAGTTGAACACAGTTGTATTTGTAAATAGGTGTTAAAAAGCAAATGTTAACAGGACCTTCAAGATGCAAGCATGATAATGATAGTTTTCTTATAGCTCAACATTATGACATTAATGACTGACTTTAATTTACAGTACCTGTTCTTTAGCTGTGGACAAAGCTTGAACATCATTAGCATGGAGGACAAGTTCTCTCTCATACTTATCTTGAGCCTACAGAAGTAATAAAAAAGTGTATTAAGTGTATTAAATACTATTTTGGTTCTGAGCAATTGCATATTCCTTGCAAGCATTGTAGGCTTAGTACAAATTAAAGGGGTTTAACCCTTTTACCCCAAAGATCTCATTTTGTTTAGTACTTCTTGTTACTGTCTGCCATACAATTATAACAATTTGTTGGTTTGGAGAATTCGGTGTTGGATCAACTAATGAACCCCTAATTGATATTTTTCTTTATTCTCATTGCTTGTCTGCTTGATACTGTATTGATATTGTAAGGAGAAATTCTGTCTTCTCACTCACTGGAGTTAAGCAGTTAAGGTGGCTATCAACTCAAACATAAAAGTTTCATATTGGTAACTGTACTGAAGACTCTAGTCTTGTCTTTTTTTAAAGTTGTCATTTGGGCATCTCAAATTATACAGTGGTTATCAGACATTTTAGCTGACAGAAAAAAATTCAAAGAAAACCACAAGTGTACATTTGTGTTATTCTCCCCCTCCCCCCCCTCTAAAAAAAAATTATTTAAAAGTATTTCAGATAATTCAACTTGTATTACATGTGAATGCTGCTACATGTAAGACATTTGGGTAAGGATAAATGTTTGAGTAATCTAACTTAATGTGTGACTGTGGAGAACCAAAAATTGGGAAATCATTAAAAATTAATTTCTGTTTAACATTACCTCTGCAGCCAACATAGCCTGTTCCTTCAGTTCCTCTTTGGCCGTCATCTCAGCAGCAGTAGATGTCTGTGCCTTCTTTAAAGCTTCATCCAGCTCCCCCCTAACCTTACTCAACACGTCTCGTAAACTCTTGGTTTGTGACTCTGCTTCTCTGGTTAATTTGGCTCTTGCTGCACTGAGATCTTGGTTTGAGGCTTGAAGAGTGGCCATCTGAGATTTGTACTGGGCAATTTCTTGCTCTGCTGTCTTGAGTTTACCCTCAGTAGATCGTTTAAATTCATCACTTGCCTAAAAATTTGAAGAAAAGCTTTGCTATTTAGCCTGGATTCCATGTGATTACTACTAACAGTATAATTCTCCAGATTCACTTCCAAGATCTCCTTAGTATATCTCCTTACTGTCTGCCCAACAGTTGTTATGATGTTAGTTCTGAGAATTTGGTATTTGATTACCAATAATCCCCTTGTTGATTTTTTTTTATTCTTGTCACTTGTCTGCTTAATAATATTGTTTTGTAAGGATAAATTCTGTCTAGGTCACTCGTGGGAGTTAAAGGGCTTAAATGGGGTCTGAATTACCAAGTCAACTGTGGCTCTAAATTGCAGTGTATCTCTACAATTAAATGTTTACAAAGAACTGAGACAGCTGATGGCAGACTGAATTCAGTCTGAATTCTGAAGTCTGAAGTCTGAAGTCTTAAGACTTAAAAACAATAGTTCTGTATTCCACACTAACTTACCTTGTTCAAGTCACCAAGGGCTGATTCATTGGCTTCTGACATGGATCTAAATTGTTCAACATGTTTTTTGGCTTGGTCCAATTGTTCCTCAAGGCCTGTACAAACCAACAGACAAGTTCACCACAGTATTACTAAACTCAGCATATAAAACAAAGTATATAAGTTCACCGAAGAAAAGAGGTATGAGAATTTCCCCGTCAGACACCCAATTGTACCTGCTCATTTGCCAATTGGAAGCCGAGATGCATTTCAGACAGGTTTCAAAGTTTCAGATGTCTTTGCTGTGAATTGAAGAATGATTCCAAAGAGAACATTGTCAGAGCTCACCTTTGATTTTTACCTCTGCAGTGCTTAATTTCAACTCAAATTCCTGAATCTTGATGGTGTACTGTTCTTCAACTTCTTTTCTGATCCTCTCTTCATCAGCTAAGAGAAGTTAAGTAACATCATAACACATCTGATTACGTTAATTGAGGAATTTGGATCATAAAAATATACTTTCCAATGACTATTTTAAAAACAAATTAAACTGGAAACAAGTATGCTGTTCTAAATTAGACAAAATCACTGAAAACTTTGAAATACATAATTCAAAATCTTGGAGTGTGAAACACCTTTTATTAGACAAAAAAAAGGCATTTATTTCCATATTTCATGATTCAAGAACAGAAAAAATAGCTTGAAGTGCATTCATGGCAGACATTTTCCACAGATATGGCTCAGAACTGTCCATGAGAAGTCACCAAAAGTGTTTACATTTAGTTGGTTCTGTCCACAACAAAAAGGCTCCAGTCACCACACAGGTGGTGAATTGTAAGCTTCCAACACTTTTAATAAGGCATCTACATACATTTGGCCAAAAAAGAGACTGAAATGAAACACTCACCTTCTTGGAGAGAACTCGTATCTTTTCCTAAAATGTCAGCTATTCGTCTTTCAGCAGCTTGCAGTTGGGCTTCAGCTTGAGTACACTGTGTGAAAAAAAACAAAATGATTGACATATTTGGGTTGTCAAAAGGAAAATTTATAGCATTAGTGAAACATCCTGTTTGTTGTATGTGTTTAGGTCACCTTATTATTATTAATATCAACCATTCCTATGAGCCACAACAGAAGCTTAAAGCAGAAACCTTCACAAGCTTCTGGCCACAAATAATATCAACATCCATTCCAACTTTAAGTTTTTGTAAGGCTTCAAAAGCCTTCAAGTCTCTATGTTTGTTCAAGTAATACATTTGACTGTATACCAGCAAATCAAGCTAATAGCCACTGATCAGATCCTCATTTTAAGAGCTGCAGTACAAACATTTCTTTGCCTGCAAGAGGGTTTGAGCAAAGCAAGCCAGCCTGAGGTCTACACTTAGTCTAAGAGACACGTCACAGATCTCTTGCCCACTGGCTTTGTCCAACGCCTCAAACTTTCTCACTGGTGAAGAAAAGCTGGTGCCACGGCCCTTAATTAATGGTGAGGGCTTCCTCCCAGGCTGGTCATACTTTAGTCCTTGTTACACTGGGTTTCACTGCACTGAACTTTAAAAAGTCAACAACACTTACTCTGAGCTGCACTGAGTCAACATCCCTGGTTGAAGTTAGCAGCTGTTCCCTTGCTTGCTGGTGAGTTTTTATCTCTGCATTCAGTTGTGATTGTAGTTCTTGAACACGGTTCTGTTTTTTTAAACAAATTTTTTTCCCATTTTCTGCATAAGTAATGTATCTCATGGAAGACAATATTTATTTCAACTTTCCAAACTTTACAACAAAAGCAGAACTCATCAAGTATCCTTAATTATTAAAGCTGGATTGACAAGTTAAAGTTACTGTCAGTTAACAAAATCTGGTAAAAATTTTTTTTTTTTGGCTCTTTAGTGAGAGAAAGCAATTAACTTTAATTTGCCAGAAAAATTGTAAAATCCTAATAAGAATATTATGCAAGATACAGATGAAAGAATGTTTTAGGGAACCTGTACCAAAGAGTAAAAGGTGTCATAATCCTAAAGGCCTCCAGCAAAGTGATGACCTTTTCTGCCAACTTTTGTGCAGGATCTGTATATTTTGTTTACATTGCACAACAAAGAGAATTGTTGGCACATTTTGCACAACATTGACAAATAAGAGTCCAAAATGAGAAAAGTTGTCAGAGAGTAAATAAGAAAGTACAAAAACAATAGCAATAGCCATTTCTCACCTGCCAGGTATCAATGACACTCTTGTGATGCTTGTCTTCAGATTCCAGCTTCCTCTTCAGTAGATTTACTTCACGCTGTAAGGTCTCAACTTGAGAACCAAGTCTTGTTCTTGCCTCAAACTCAGACCTCTCTAAGTTATTCTTTAATGAAGAGTATACAGGTGAAATCATAGGGGTGAGGAGTTCCAAATGATTTGACATACTCATGGTAATGTGGTATCATCAACTGAGTGATAACATAAATTGGCCGCCATGAAGAGTTTTAAACCTGAAGGTTTGAGCATTAGCCCCTCATCAGAGTAGATGACTCATTTGATTAAACCACATTACCCTAACCCTAACCCTAACCCTTACTCCCCCACCCATGAAGCACCAAAGTTTCTTTAGAAAGTAACCCCCTTTGACATACTCATGGTCAACTTAACAGAACCTGACGTGATGAAATAGATTCACAGCAGCTATAATGTATGGAACTTACTAGACATGATGGTTGCATCAACCTGTGTTTAGAGTGATTTATTTACATTTCTGACTAACCTGAAGAGTCTGTAGATTTGTGACCAGAACATTTTGTGATTTCTGATGTTCCAACAAGCTTTTGTTTTCCTGCATTAGACGAACTTCTGACTCCTTCATCATGGCTTTCTCTGCTTTCAGATTTTCACAAGTGACCTGAAATTTAATGAGAAAACAGAATGCTCCATAAGGATCAGCAACCATCAGTTTTGGAAAATAATACTGTCACCTTTTACTACAAAGTATGGTACTTGTTTTAATTAACCACTAAAAGAAATTAATCATCTTTGCTCTATCACTTCATCATTATAAATTGTGTGATGCATTTAAGTTAAAGAATAATCAACATGCAGCATGTTGTAAGTGACTCCAGCCTGCTTCAGTAAGTTGCACTAACTTTTCACCTTCAATAAGAAGACATAATCTATGGTTTAAGCTGTACATGGGTGATGTTTTGTTGAGGTTTCCTACAGCTCTATGTATCTTACTCTCATAACTAGCAAATGACAATGTAAACAGGTCATAAAATTGTGACCTTTCACATTTGTGTGTAACTTTTCTAGAAAATAGGGCAAACACATACCTTTTTTACATGCTACATATAAGTAAAACAGGTAAGAAACAGGCTAATGAACTTTTCAAAGAGCTCAACTGATCAACCAAATGGATCACTACACAGCTCATTAAAATTAGGACAGTTCTGTATACATTTTAGCCTAAAGTGTTAAAAATTGTTCTCTCACAGCAAAATTACAACTAAGTAAAGAAACCCACCTCAAGTTTATTTAACTTTTCTTTAGTGTTTGTCAGTTCCTATTTAAAAAAGAAACAATACAAGAACAATGATGTCTAGGACACAAACCATTTCATGTACTCATCTAGAGTATGCATAGAAAATTTTTAAGGGAAGAGGCTCTTTCGTGTCTTTTTCACTCCCAAATCTTTATTTCCACTGTTGACAAACCATCTGGTAAGTATTTTTTAATGAGTAATCTTCCACTAGTCCAGCTTTCCACAACAATTTCTTTAAAAACATTCAAAGATGTGACATACTGACACAACACGTTGCTAGATTCAGACTGAGGTGAAAATTCCTTGATCAAACTAACTAAACTGACCAGCCAAGTCTACCTTGATTTCAAGGCTTTTTCCTTCATTTTAACTTAAAAGTAAATTCAACTAATATGCTTTTTTTTTAAAACAAAATGAGAAAGGATCTGAAATAAAAATGGACCAATGGGGCTGTAATTAGTTCATAAACTAGTGACAGTAGCTGCAATAACTACAATTGGTTTATAAGCTATATAAATCTGTCTGAATTTTTCTTGAAAGTCATCTATTAAAAGGCACTTTTTAACTGATCTCAATCTTTGGTTACTCCTCTTAAACCTGGTATATTAACACACCTGTGACACACTGTCAAGAGTGGCTTGCAACTTGCTGAGTGCCGTCTGCAAGCTATGAGACTTCTCAGATGCAGCTGATGCTTCTTTCTTGAAAGCCTCAGAGTTTGACTTTAGCATTCCATAACGTTCCTCAGCAAACTCCAGCTGTGGCAAGAGAATGTAAAATTGTTAAGCTGGATTCATGAAATCATTGAATAAATGATAAAAATACCACACTATCTTCTTTCTTACCTCCTAGGTTGGTATAGACAAAATTTTCAGCTGTGACTTGAAGTTTTTTTTTTTGTATTATTATCATGAGAATTAACTGAAAGTGTAAACATTTGAAGACAAAGGCTTTTAAAAAGTTCATATTTCCTGAAAATATTGATGGAATGCTTGTAACCAAGGGATACTTTCCTTCCAAAAAAGGTTGGCTAGAGATTAACAAAAAAATACATGAAATTTGTTCCCTGATCAACAGCAGTTTTTCTGAAACCTGTTAAACTCACAAGAAGGAAAGAAATTTATAAAACTCACCTGAGACTTCAATCTGGCATTACTTCCATTTAATTCAAGATTCTCAGCTTGCAATTTATCTCGCAGCTCATTCGATTTCCTTTAAAAAAAAAAAGGAACACGTAAGACATTTCAGGAAAAAAATTTACTTTTTAGAAAGAAAGTCTGAACTAGCTTTTTTCTTTCATGTTAAATTATAAGGAATGAAATGATCATCAGAGGTTAGCTGTCAAAGTGAGAATATTTTTCAGGCTTCCTTCTGTATTTTCTTTGACTGCAGCTCATTTGAAAGGATCACCTCATTACCTAATCAGAATCTATTACAGGAACAAAGAACCACTGAAAATTTCTATGCTCAAAATACACAGCCCAGATGGAAGTGGAGCCCAACTAGTATCTGTGATGCACAGGTTGGAATCCTATCAAAATCTGAATTTTTCCAGGATTTATTCCCAAAAATATTTAAACAATGCAGCTCACCAACAACAATAATTTCCTTATTAGTAAAGATTTGATTGATGAATCAAAAAAAAAAAAGGAAAATATATCATAAATTTACAAGGATATCTTGTTTCAATGTGGTTAATGTATTTATAAACATTCAACCTTTTAAAATATCAAGAAGGAAAAATATCAATTAGGGGATTATTTATTGATCAAATACCTAATTCTCCAAACTAGCATCATAAGAACTGTACGGCAGACAGTATGAGAAATTATTACTTGAGGAGATCTTGTAAATAGTCTCACATGCTTTCTGAGCTTGCTCAGGAATAACACAGGGAAATGAGGACTACAAGTATGTGACATACACTGTATTAAAGGTGCCCAATTCATCTGTTATAATTATAGTAGCAGTCATTATTATATATGGTTTTGACCAGATATTACATACAGCAGGACTGTAACTGTTTGAAAGGCATGGTTAAAAACTTACTCCTCAGCTTGCGTTCTCTCACTTTTGTAAGTTTCAAAGTGTCTCTGTAGTTCTTTTAAAGCTACTTTAGTTTCCTCTAGTTCTGCACTTGATTTATCAGGGGTCTTGAGTAATGGAGAAGATACCAAAACAGATGGGTCAAGGTCTCCTGTAGGGATCTGAAATTCAGGAATAACATGGATTGCAAACTGATGGGAATTCAAAATTCAGGATACCAAATCTCGATGGAACTATTCAAAGAAAGCTATACCTTAAGAAGGAAGTCGGTTATGAGGATTCGAGTCAGTATTCCAATGCGGAACTTTTTAGGGGGTTAGGTAACAGTATTTAAGGAAATTAATTAATAATATGTAACCTGTTGACAGTCATGTTCATGTCTGTGTTCCTTATTTCAACAAGAAAAAAATTGGAAAACAGTCAAAGAGGATTAAAAATAGTTGCTCCTTACTGGAGTTTGTCCACTATTGGCTAACAGAACACGGTACATGTCACGTTGCCTGATCACAGCCTCAACCTGTTAAGGAGAACAAACCACAAAATTAGATTGATGAGGAAACTGCGTGGTAATAGTGCTGACGATAGAGTTGGGAGATGGTGCATCAGCTTCTTGATATACAGTAGTAAATGTCATTAATACAAACCATATTCATTTGCCTCTCTCTTGATTCCTTAAGAACTTCAACTTCCTTCAGTGACATGTCCAATTGATTCTGTAACCCCTTCATACTGGTTAAAAGAGATTTAAATTTAGCACTTTGTACAATATAACAAATGTTGATTAACAATGCATTGTATTTGACAAAATCAAAGTCAAAACAGAGCAATACAAGAAGAGAAATATCCTTTAAAAAATTTACATGTCATGCAACTCACATGTCTTCCCCTTCCTTCTTTTCTTTCTCTTCACTTAATTCCCTGATAACTCCCAGAAGTTTCTGGTTTTGCTGTTGAAGTTCCTCTATACTCCTGTCAGAGATTAAATGACGATATTTGAAGAAGGGAATAATGGCAACATATATATGTGCTGACCCTTTACATCCTAATATCAGTATCCATATTCTCTATACTCCTTTCTACCCACTTCCTTTAGTACTGACAAGGAGAATTTGCTAAACAATCAAAGCTCCATGGTTGGTGATTATTTCTTTTATTCTCATGATCTTAATGAGTTATTCAGCAGTTTTACCGTAAGGAGAAATTAAATGCTGGTCACTCATAGGGTTTAAGGGGTTAAACATTTACAATACTGCCACTGATGTTGGGGAAAGAGCCACTATCAGATACTATTGTACTTGGCACTGTGCAATTTTTATTTGTCAGTTTGTTTGGATGTGGGCACCACAACATTATCAAGGAACTGGATATATCACCTGATCACAATCCTACAATTGTTTTACAATCTGGAGAATTCTATCTCATGAAATTTGTCAAAACTATTGTGAGGATTAACAAATTCAAAACATTGTTGATACTGTAGCTTGTTTACCTGAAAGTAACAAGGTGTTCAGAGATGACTTGTGATGAGCTAGTGACCTCAGCGCTTGACATGGGAGGCAAACTCAATTCAGAGCTGACCACTCCTCCTCTTGCCTCCTCGCATTCCTTCAATAAGACCTGTACCTGAAGGTAAAAGTACCACCACAGAAGTGAATCCTTTATTTGTGAATTCCTGTTATTCCCATCCAACAACACTAATCTTTAAATCGTCTTTTGCTGATTTTTGACCTCTTCAGGTGGAAAAGACAACATCCTACTCACAGGTTGGTTTTTACAATCAACAAAGATATGGATCCAAACTCATGATAAAGTGATTTTTGGGAAGCAAAAAGAAGAATGGGTATTGATAAGCTATACTTTAGTTGGTAAGAGCACATTGGGTTGTTTAGAGGTTCTTACATCGAAAGCTTCTAATTCCCACAAACCTGTTGACTTAGGTCAGCAGAAAGATTCCTCAGTCTGTCATTCTCTCTTTTCAGATGTTCACTCTTTTTGGTAGCCTCGTCAGCAATTACTTTAGACTCTTCATTTTCCTTCCATAACAAAAGTGACATGGATATTAAAGAAGGAAACAACTCAAGCCAAAAAGACACACACAAACTGTTGCAAAATTCATCAGCTTAGTTTTTCTTTGATTTACAACCTGAGAGGGAGGAGTGAGGGTAATTATTGAGGAGTTTTAGATCCACAGTTGTTTCTGAATACATGTGACCACAAACATCTAGGAGTCAAGTGACCAGACCCCAGCAGTCATGTTTCCCATTTGCCATCCATGCTTAAACTTTGTGCAAGGCAGTTTCAGGTAGTTGAACTCCCTCTATGTTTTTTGCCTTCCTGTTAGAAATTTATCACGTATAGCCTATAAATACATGTGAAGTGAAGTCTTCTCTTTATAACCATTCCATTTGGGACAGTAGTAAACCAATCTTTTAGCCACATTTCATGTTTGAAATATTTAGGACCTCCATCCTTTGTGTAATTCAAAATGGCAGCACACATGTTAATTTTTTTCAGGTGAAATCCAACATCAATCTAAAAGGCTAAAAGTCTTGAAACTTCTAGCTTCTAACCACAAACTGCTGACCACAGTTTGACATTTGTGGTGAACACTCCAACCATGGATCTAAAACTCTCTATTCTCACAAGAGGTTTACAGGAAGGGGCTTATCAGAGATAAGGTATCTATTTGGGAAGGGCACTCTGTTTTTCAAAAATGGATTTCTTCCAGCTACAACAGACATCAGAGCCAACACTGCATTAGTCATCTGAACAATTATAATACTTCTCGAAGTGGTACTTTTGCATGGAAATAACATGTGAGATACAAAAAGAAAAGCAATGGACTTGTAATGGGAAATGATGTGATGTGAGAATTCCTGAGGAAGATACATAAACTGAGACTTGGCCTCAACATTCACTAATATTGCTAGACAGAGGATTCCAACTGATGGAGGAGTGCTTATCAGATAAAGGGTTTTTGCAATAGGGGAACCTGTTGAGAAAGGACATTCAAAGTGGATAGGGCTTAATATAAAGGGGTTACTTTTCGATAGGAGGGTGCTTGATCATTAGTCATCACTTTACTTACAAATTGTTATTGCTCATTTACAAGTAAGTTCACAGATTAAAATGTAATACAGATATATAAAAATCTGCTCACCACAAGAGCTGAATCCAGTCTCCTTGACAGTTGATCCACACTGTTCAATGCCTGCTCATAATCTCTTCTCTGTTGTTGAAGCACTGGTGCCTTCTCCTCAATTTCCTACAGTATCAATTATCAAAATGTTTCTTCTTGTACTCAATTACAATGAATATAATGAAACAATGAAAGCAAAGAGGAAAGAAGAGACATAAAAAAGCAAGAAAACAAGAAAAACTCCTTGAAGTGACATGCAGTATAACAGATGATACTTCACTTTAAGACTGCAGTATAAGGAAAATGGAAAACTCATGACAAAGGGAATGTTTTCATGCCATTAACTAAATCACTGATCAGTGTACCAGATTTACCTTCAGTATCTGATCCAGGTACTGTTTTAGTCTGATATTCTCATCTTTTTCTTGCTGCAATGCATCAGAGACTTCCACATATTGACTATAAATCTGCAAAATACAAATTAAGCATGTCAATCACAACTATTGCTTTTCTGACACAAATTGCAAACTACTATGTGAAGATATAGATAAATGTGTTCAGTCTTCTTCAGTTTACAGTGATCCCATTGATTCAACAGAAAAACAAGGAGACTTTCCTTTTAATAGTTCACTAACATCTGATGTAAGGAAAATTAACAAGGTTACCACTGAACTGTCCCACAAAAAGGGAAAATAAATTCATTAGACTAAGTATCAACCTGGGTAAGAGTCATTCCAGACTTCATAAATGAACTTGTTGCTGCAGCAGTTGGTGAAAGTGTGCTCAGCTCTACCGGAGTTAAAGGTGCTGTACCTGAAAAGAGTTGGAAACATGCCAAAGATAAGGTAACTGGATGAATACCCAAACCATTTGATGACCGTTGTTGGTGCTTGAAGGGATAAAAATTAGATCACAATAGGAGAGAAATTGGAAGAAACCATATGTCTGTCCAGAGTGCTTGTTTACATAAGTTTTAGCATGGAGGGTCAAAAGCCTCTTTCAACAAAATAAACTACAAAGACTGATTTATTGATGATGGTGTTCATTTACTGTAGGTATTTGATATTACCATGACTGAAATTAACCCTTTCACACCTGCGAAAGTAATTCTCCTTACTGTCTGTCTTGAGAGTGTATGGAGAAATTCCATCTTAATCACTTATAAGAGTTCTAATGCAAAATTGAGAGGGAAACTTATTTGCAATTAAGGAAACTAATACTAAAGCAGTGCTAAATTTTTAAGGTTATGGAAATTAATATGCTTTCAACTCCAATTTTCAATCCACACCAAGTAAGAAGTGCTCTTACCATTTTGGCTATGACTATGACTCACTCTCTCTTGCCTGTGAAAACCAGCCTTAAAGGTTTGTAATTGTTCAAGAGTTTAATTTTACCTCTTTGTCTTGCAGCTGCTAATAAATCATTGGCATTCTCCAGCTCCTTGTCTAGTTTGTTGATCTTTTCCTCTGTTGAAGAAAACATTATTTTTTTGTAAAAATCCTTATTTCTGACTAATTTTTACCAACCTCCTCCTCCATCTAAGATCTGAGTGCGCAAGTCAACATTATTTCAAAAAAAGGGCTATAGTTACCAAGTTCTTTAACTTTCTCCAAATGGGAATTCTCCTGTTCCTTGAATCTGCTATCAAGTTCGAGTCGACCTAAGAATTTCAAGAAGAGAGTAAGCACTCCATAATTTTCTTAACCATTTAACTGCTATGAGTGACCAAAACAGAATTTCTCCTTACAATATCAATACAATATCAAGCAGATAAGTGGTGAGAATAAAGAAAAATATCAATTCAGGGATTACTAGTTGATCTAATACCAAATTCTCAAAGTTGACATCATATGAACTATATAACAAACAGTAGGGAGAATTACTAATGAGATCTTGGGAGTGATAGGGTTAAGAGTCAATTATAACCTGCATGGATGTTTTTTAAAGCTGATTTCAGGTTAGAATGGTTTTAAACAACAGTGGATTGTTTCATACTTTCCTTTGTTTAACCTTCAACTCCCAAGAGTGACCGAGACAGAATTTTCAGCTAACAATGTTGATACAATATCAAGCACACAAAAAGAAAAATAAAATACAATACACAATATCAAGTAGGAAAAAAGAAAAATATAAATTGGGGAATTATGAATTGATCCAGTACAAAATTCTCTAAACTAACATCATACAAATTGTATAACAGACAGTAACGAGAATTACTAGAAACAATAAGGATTATCGTGTGATTGACATACAGTATCCCAATAACTAAGGTAAAAACATACATATTGTATATCAAACTAGTTTAAGTTTATTTTACTCTAGACTTAATTTTAAACTGAAAAAAAACAACAACAACAACAACAAAAACAACATCTGCAGTTACTTACTTTCATTAGATTCTTTTAGTAGCTTTTGAAGTTCTTCAAATGCTGTTAGAAGTTCTTCACTTTTCTTCTTTGCTTCATCTGCACTATCCTAATGATAAAATTACTCACAAAGTTATAATCATGATCTCCTTCTTACTGAAATAAGATGCTCTCTTTGGATCAAAGGTGTGTTAAATAAAGAATAATCCATGGGCACAAGAAGACATGGAATTTCTCTTCAAGTGTTCTACTCAATACATTCACAGCTCACAAGTGAGTACAGGGAACAAGTAAGATGTTGAGTTGAACACAAGAAGAGAAATTCCATACACCTGTATTTACAAGCAACTATGTATTATTTTGTTCCTTATATAAGCACAAGAGGCTTTCACTGACTAGAAAAGTTGGCTTTATTCACGAATGAAAAAATAGGATCAACAATTCCTGCAAAAAGTTGGAAGGTGCAGTTGATAAGCCATATCAAACACACATGCAAAATTATTGTATTTTTTTCACATGTGTTGTTATGGCTTTTCTCAGGGCTGGAAATCCTTGTACAACACCACAGTTTGTATAATAAGTGAGGGTGGCAAAGAGTGGGGGGGAGCCTGATCCCATTTCATGCCTGAATTTTGAAAAAATATTCTTGTGTGACAAATACCATAAACTGTGTTTCACATGTCACAGATTTAGAAGGGAAAACTTCAAATTATTCATCTTGTGTGCAATGTTGTAGGAAAATCTTCAGGTTTTCCCAAAATGCAAGGAAACATTCACAGGTCATGTCTTCAGGAGGCCTCATGAATGTTAGTTCATAAATACATAAAACACGCTCACCTTTCTGTAAAATTCACTCTTCACACATTAAGCCTTAATCACACGTCAGGTACAGCTGTATAAACCCTTTGCCAACCTCTTAAATGGTAGAGAGTCAAATATTCCAAGAAAAATCACCTTATAAAGTACTGCCAGCTTTGACTGTGAAGCTAGTTCTGTTTTGAAGTGGTCGTCCTGCTTAATCAACTGCTCACGAGCCTGCAAACAAAACTATACATTAGTAACATAGTACATACCTGTAACTAACTGAGTTTAAGGTCTGTACTGTAAGTTAAGGACCAAGTTTTTTTCTGCTTGGGCCGTAAATGCTAGAAAAAAACCTTGGAACTTACAGTATAGATCAAGACAACAAGATTAGCGAGATATAACACATATTTCTGGCTTCAAATGGTGACGAAAAGATGTATATTCAATAAACCTTTAAATTCAGCAGGCCATACAGGAAAATGCAGAATAAACATTGTAAGAAATGTATGTAGGACAGCAAGGAGAATTACATTAATTTTGTACTAATCAAATGCATGTTAAAGGGCATGGTCCTCAGAACCCTCACCGCTTGTAGCTGCTGCATGTAGCTTACAACTTTGCTGTTTGTCTCATTACTCTGTTCCTTTAATGTCTCTGATGAAGCTTTAAGATGAGAAAGCTGAAAGATGCACAAGCAAAACATCATTGTACACCCAAAAACTTATAGAAAAGCATAAAGTTATTAACTGCATGCAAAAAGCTGTTCACAACATTGAATTTGTGAAGCACTTTGTAATGCAGAGTATTCCTAAAACTAATGAATCTCTTACCTCTTCAGTTCTCTGATCCAATAGTGTTTGAAGTTCCAATACTTGGGATGACTAAAAAGTAACATTATTACATCAATTTTGTAAAAAAAAAACCTCAACAGAGTATTTCACAGGTTCACTGATATTGAGGAAAAAGAAACAAAAAACCTTGCAAAAAAAATATTCAGCAGAGAAAATTGGTCAATTACAGTATTAAGAATAGGTAAACGGAATTTTGGCCTGAACTGACAGGCACAAAAGTGAACTTAATATGCAAAGACCAAATACCTTTTCTTTCCGAATTTGTACCAATTCATCAGTTTTGTTCTTGAGTTCTTCATTCAGCCATTTATTCTGTCGTTCAATAAGATCCCTTTCTTGTTCAATTCTCTTTTCACGGAACTACAAGAATAACATAATTGTTTAACTTGAAAGAACCAGCTTAAGGGCAGTTGTACAGTACCTCATTTCCAATACTTTTTCTTGTTTAAGGTTTTATAAATATTCAATGGTCATAACAGCTTGTTCTAAGACATTGCCTCCTCATTCTTTCTCTTTGCAACAAAACAATGAGTACAGTAATAACAAAATCTGAAGATATACCATAGACAGTGAATTTACTGATTATAAGCCAGTTAAGTAATCATAATAAAACTCCTCTTGTGCACTTCAGTTTTTAAATGAGGGGGGTGGTTGTTAATTAACTTTTATTACAAAAGGGTGGACGCTTAGTCAAGATGAGCACTTAACTCTAGGGTATTTGTTTTCTCTTCTCAAATAGTTTTCTAGCTATTTTTCTTTGTATCTTTCTCTAAACACATAGCTCTTATCATCCTAACCTTGAAAGAAGTTTCCTGACTTTGAATTTGATCAAGTTTGGCCTGAAATACAAATAACCCAGTTATACAGAAATACAGTGTCTATATACATTTTCCCCTCTCTTCCAGATTAAACACATAATTTTTAAAGTGTGGTTCAAAAGTTTAAGTCTTACAGAATAGTTTTACAACAAAGTTGAGTCGTAATACAAGTAGCATCTTACATGTACATGACAGGACATGTATCACATTTGATATTCTTATTTAATAATGGTAATTGAACTGAGTGGAATGTAATTTGGGCTGAAATCATACACCTGATTTCAAAATCGAATGAGTGCACAGTGCGAGTTTGATTTGAAATCAAAAGTATGATTTCAGACTAAAAATTGTAGGACATGAGGTTCAATTACCACTTTATTACATCCATTTTGAAATCACCCAAATACAGGATTTGGTCAGTTCAAATATTTCATTGATGCAGTACTAAGCTGGCTTGAAATTAAATTTATTCATTTTTGTGGGGAAAAAATAAGAATTTTGAAAACAAAAGTTGCAAAATTTGCCACATGATACTCTTTGTCTTTCATTTTCCTGCAATTTGATTGGTTACTTTAAACAAGCCTTGAAATCTGATTGGTTGTTTTGTTTTTAGTGTAGCCTTCTCATTGGCTGGGAAAAAGATGCAATTTAAAGCAAACAATGGTGTGATTCATGAATAAATTGCACCAATTAGAGCCAATCAGATTACAGGGACCACCAGTGATTCCAAAATGGGTGTTATAAAAGAAAAAAATACACCTGACAACAGAGAGGGAAAATAAACCACAGCACAAGAGCATATACATGCAGATTTGAACAGTAGGTACATGTAAATCTCAATACATATGGGACTGTGAATAAGGGCCACAACCTTTAACACTTGTTAAGGCTGAATTCACTCAATGTTATAGGTGATGCTGGTAATTGCTGTTATGTTAAAATTTGGCACCTATTACAATTCTGCAGGTGACGTCTCCAATCTAACAGCTGCTTCAAAACTTATTGACAGCTATGACCTGAATCCTATGATTTCATATCTTTTTTCGTTTCAAGAACATTAAGATGCTAAAGACAGTAACCAAAAAGCTGCATTTATACTGACACAGAGTAAATTAGAACACCTCCCACTTTACCTCTGCATCCACAACTTGTCTTTCACATTTACTACCATACCTGAGCTGCACACTTGACAGCATTGGCTTCAGACAGTTTTTCTGACATGCTTTTCCACTCCTCTGTTTTTACATCAAGGACAAAATATTTACATTACTCATTAAAAAATTTATGAGAAATGTTTAACATCAAACCAGAATCCTCACTATAAAGGCCAGTAAGGGTCTTTATTAATTTATAGTTCACTTAAACCTTCACTTTTTATTTAACCATATTTAACACATATTAACCTTATCCTTTTCATTTCTAGGAGAAAAAGTAATCATAAGCCACAAAGAATCTATTTGTTCAATAACAAATAGAAACAAACAAAGGTATCAAACAAAGATATTAATTTTCATACCATTCAATCTGTCAATCTCCTGGTTTTTCCGCTCTACAACTGACAAGAGCTCTAGTTTTTCTGATTCAAGTTGTTCATTGAGTCGTGACACACGTGTCTGGGGGAAAAAAAAACAATATCCACACTTCCTAAGAACTAGAGCTCATGTATACATTTCACTGACTGTCATCAGCTTAGAAGAATAGCATGAGAGTGGAAATACACTAGATTACAAAGAAAAGCTTACATAATTAGCTGATGCATCTTCCTTGATACCCTCTACTTCTTGAAGTCTTTTCTGCTTTTCTGCAAGGGAAGCCACTGTAAGAAAGCAAAAGTACAAATTACCTTCAGTATAAAATTACAGCAACTAGGATTTTTGTAAAGTTTGGAAAATAGGAAGCTACAGTAGTTTGTTTCGAAAACAGAACTAGAATAGTGCAAACTGGGGTGAGATTTCTGCACATCCTATACTATATAATTGCAAACTTGAAATCCCACACAAACTGGATTGGGGAAAACACCCCTATGTCTGCAGAAATGAAGTACTGCCAATTTTCTAAAGTGCTGCAATGGCCAGTCAGGCCCAATTAAGTTCTATCAGCAATGGAGATACTCTAACACTCCCTGAACAAATTCCTTCTAGTAGAAAACTATTGATGATATTTGAAAGTAATATTGATTGCGACAACATCCTGTGTCTTGTTGAAGTCTTTTGGATGATATCCAAGAAGCATCTTGTTAGATTTTACAGTGTTCTCAACACTATAATAGCAGGTGATGCAGCAGCCTAGTGGTCAGTACACTGGACTGTGGGTCAATGTGTTGTGTTCATTGGTAAAACACTTCACTCTTACAGTGTCTCTCTCCAGCCAGGAGTATGTATGGGTGACTGCAAATTGTCAGGGAAGCCTGATGGAATGCTGCAGGTAACCTTGTATGGACTAAGATCCCATCTAGAGGGGAATGGTGGTACTTGCTAGAGTACAGACTTTTCCGTAACCTTGGATACTATAATAATCACTCGTTCATATACATATCTTAAGCTTACCAGTTTCTTCATGTTCCTTTTGAAGTCTTTCATGCTGTTTTTGCTCTGACTCCAGTTTGGCATTGCAGGAGATTAGCTGCTTCTCTATTTGGTTGAACTGTTGCTCTACATTCACGGAATGATGGTTAGTTTGAGCCAACTCGCCAGATTAACCCATAAGATAATTATATTCACCGCCTCAAACGAATAGCAAACATGATTTCAAGGAACATTCTACAACTCCCAAACGTATTTGAGTTGAAACAGTAAGTCAAAGCCAAAAGGAGCTATATTAGGGAATGTTATCAGGATTTTTATCACGTAAAACGGAAAAAAATACAAACCTGCGTCTACACGTGCCCGTCGAAGGGTAGCCATGTCCGAGCGAATTTTTTCCTCTTTAGAAGAGTATTCATCAAACATCTGCTTGACTTTGAGTAGAAATACGGTTGCATCTTCATGTCTAGTGGCAAACTGAGCAATTAATTCCCTAGAAATCCCTAAAATGACCGATAAAGTTGTCACAACCTCACTCTCCTCTGCTACAGAGGCCGCCATTTTGGCAGTGAGACGCTTTCGAGGTATCATGGGATATTTCTCCTGCGAATTCGTATATTTCGTTCATGCTACATGACAATAAAAGTGAGCCTGCAAACTTAATGGTAGGATAATAACCAAATACAAAGACTCATTGTTTATGACTAGACTGACAAGTGTATCACGGAAAGTGAATTGGCAGATGAAGAGGGAGATGGATTTTTGAAAGCATTAATTCATTCAATCCGTGATACGCTTTTAGTTATAACTCAATGAAATCGTTACTTGCAGATTTGACTCAAAATTTCCTTAATATTTTGGAATCTGTAAATTTGAATAGGCTTTAATCGCGTTTACAAATATGAAATTGTCTTTTATTATTCGTGGTGTTTTATTGAGATGAAGACGCATCGACTACAGTGCGTGACCTCCTCGTGGCCCACCCATCCGGTTTGCGAGGGATCGATACTCTAGTCACGTGGAGCCTGTCCCCTCCCCTCAGCCACTTTTAGAAGGTGAATAAAACTTCATTGAAAAGTTTGGCTTTAAACAATCGTTTCTTCTCATCTCCATCTGATGGCTTTTTAGTTTCTTTAACTTCCTATTCAGACTTTTGATTATTTCGCCTGGATTCAACTTGAAAGTTCCCTCAGGATTATTTTCATTGCTGAGGGGGAGGGACTCAGGACCCTTGCATTTTTTAAAGATCTCAATCTGCATATGTAAATTTTTTTTAATAGTCACTGGCTTGTAACGTTTTAATCATTGTTATCGCGTACCGGTCTGAGCAGAAATTACCAACGGTCTCCGTTTAGCCGGTCTGTCCAAGAAAAAGGTTTCTGTTGCTTTCACTGATACAGTTTGCGCAAAACAGGCTTTGGTATAACAGTAAGTATCACGCAACATACAGCCTGATTTAACGATTTCTTGTTTTTTGGATGGAATGTGGATCTGTCTCGCTTGAACGACCTACTGAGTAAAACAGTTTGATATGAAATCTCTCTTTTTTGTGAAATATCGATTTCGATGCCGATGCTTTAGTGTCAGGAAAGGTTGCGAGAAATCGTCTGCAGTAATTTCTTTAGTTAAATTAGAGACAGCAGACGATTCTTGAAAATAATTATGACTAGATCAATTAGTGTTAATGGCTTCGTATCACTTATTTACTACGAGATTTCAGGTGCAAGTCAGATATACTTATCACACCTAGCAAAAGCTAAAGTAACAGGCTGAGTCTCTTGCGAAATCATTAACAGCTTCGTAATAAACGTTTCCTCTTGAATTCTGGAAGCACGCACGTAGTTGAAACTTTAGAAGTCACTTAGGAAGTATATAACAGTTTCGTCATTTAAATAATATTGACTAACGTATACCGCCCACTTAGCTTTGAAACAGTATTATCGCGATTTTTAGAAGTGACATTAATTAAGTTGTATGGAGCAGGTACATTTTTGTACCCGAAAAGCTGGTTAACTTTTCATAAAATTTTATTCAACGTCTCATCGTTTAAATAACCCGAATTATTTAAATTGCTAATTTGCTAGCTTTTGTTTAAATCAACAAGTCGATTCAGCCGCATGTTTGCGTTGTTAGAGCAAAAAGCAGACTTTGTCATATCTCCCTTACGTAGATATATAACTGACAGCTTTAACTTAGAAAGATAACATTTAGAGTGAAGTGTGGTAAATTAGGAAAGTCCCAGTTTGACGCTGATACTTATGTGTGACCGAGCGATGAAAAATCGTCACACATCTGCGTGCTAGACAATAAGAAACCGATACAACGTAGCACAATAGTTCACTTCTCGAATCATGAAGGAGCTAACACAAGGCTGAATTTTCTGTTTGAAAACTTCAACCAAAATTGATCAAGTTCCATATCTGCAAACCTTTTTAGTGTTAGTAGTGTTATTCATCCTAAGCCATCCGTTTTTCCTCCTTCGCGTTTGCCCACACTAAAAAAAATTATCGATTCAAGGCCTTGCTTCTTTTAAAGGAAATTATTTCTATACAGCAAAGACCGATCTTACGTATCGTGACCTGCCGCTTAAAAGCCAAAAAGAGGCGACGAATTTGCGCTATTTGGTGGTTTACCATTTTATTTTCTTGCGTGACAGGCGAAAAATTTGCTGAAAAACTTCCTTGATGAGAAGGTTTGCATGCTATCTCCTTAGCAGCGAAGTTTCCTTGTTTTGTTTTTTCCTCAAACTTTCGCGATGAATACATTACACGCCGCGGATCGTTAAGTCGTATGACCCAATTATTATTAGTTAAGCAGTAGACCGCACCTTCAATCGGTTTACCGGCGCAATGTTGGGAGAACATGAGAAGATTTTCTAAATCAGGAACCGCAGGTGAATGATAATTCATCTTTTCGAGTGTTCTCCCAACATGCTGCGGGTTATAACGCCAGTAAACCGATAGAAATTGCCATCTACTGCTTTTATGAAATAACCTTTAATTTTCAAAGGGGTTTACCGGTACAATAAGCGATAGATTTTTGACCAATCAGGGTATTCGTAGTTTCTCTCAGTTATTTTATCACGTGAATGAGTGTGGAGGGAACTTTCTCAGTGCAGCATCTTTATTTTGCTGTATAATTTTTTGAATTGATGTAATGACTTTTTTTGTTTCTCTTGTCAATTTAGCTTTGAACACACAACAGATTAAGAACTGGATCGTCATGGAAACGCTCGACAGTCTCATGATAGTAGTCTGTGTTATTGCACTCATCATTTTGTTGTCGTTGATCGCCTACACGTGGGTAAAGTGGCATAAGCAAGAAGCCCAAGCACAAATGCAAATCATCAACCAGCCACCCCCACCTGCATTTGAGGTCGCAAAGCACCAACCCTACCCCCCTCAAGGGCATTTCCAGCATGGTTACCTGAACGAGGCGGGTAAAGAAAGTCCAAATCTGAGCGGCTCCCGGACATTTCTAAACGATGACGTGTTGAAGCAAAAGCCTTATACCAAGGGTGGACGCGCACCTGAGTTTCAAAGCGATAACGTTGTATACCACGCGATTTCTGAGAAAAATCCTGACACACTTCAAGTTGGTGATGTAGTGTTCCATGCCAAAGGACCTACCGCTGAAAACGGAACGGCTGATGGTGTAGACGCAGGTCACGTGGTATTCAACACAGCGGACGAAAGCGTACGAACAAGACGGGCCTCGTCGCATAGCAAAAACACTTACTTGTAAGGAAATTATGCTTACGACTGCAGTTTGTGATCAGAGTCAATATCTGAACAACTGCGCTCTTACCCCTCCCCTAACTCAACAACAGTCAACTGATAACAAGTCAATTTTAATGTTGGTTTAGGGGAGGGGTAGGTACGTAGTAGCTCAGATACTGACATTGATCCCTAATTCAGTTGAAAAATTATTTTTACAAAACTTTTGTCGTATATTCTGATTAATATGTTGTTCTTGCCTAAAGGTAAGGACGTGTATAGCGTCTGATACCATTTTAAAGGTTATTTTAGTGGAACGTACATTACATACACTTAAGGTTATCAAACCATAATCTGCACGTGTCAGCGTAATCTTGAGTTTTACCAGCAGTAACCTTGCGATTCTATCAACTTGACATGCAGATTTTTGACGAGTGAACCTTGGTTTACGAAATGCACTGCACTGAAATTAGCCATAACCATTAATAGAAGGAAACACCTCGGATCAAGGTTCAATAGTAATATTTCGTGGAATATCGTCAGCTTATCAGATCTTTTTCAGCATCTGTTTACTCACATCAATGAAACTTGCAGGATAAGCGTCAGTATTTTTCCTCCTTTTTGCGCTTTTGAGGCCAACACCGAGCGCTAAGGGTGTCTCTTCTTTCACATAAAAGCTTTCGTGAATTGGTGATACCTTTTGAAAGGTTATTGTAGTATCCTTGTGCAGTATTCTAAACTTTTGACATTGATTTCTTCATTTCTTTTCCGCGTTTGTAGCGTATAAAGAAGTATAGTGTGAAATATCTATATAAAATGTAAACGTAAAAATAGCATGGCAATTGGGGGAGATTAGTATGCTTTGTATATTCTTGGTTGACCTATTTTTATAAACGTTATGATAAATTCAATTTTTTTTAAATGTAGGACTGTCGTAGGTCATTTCCCTTGGAGGAAGGGACTGGTTACCAACAAGCATTTTGCAATGAGTTAAATACTTAGGGACTACACATTATTTATATATCCCTTGGTTGGGTCGGAGGATTTTGGTTGTGTCACGATAAAATCGGCTGACCCCCTGCCCCCCTCTCATTGGCAGTCAATTTTCTATAGTCCCCCGTTTATACCCTGTTGGCGACGACTGATCCTCATCTCCGTTCCCCCTGAAAACCATGTGATCTACCCAGAGGATAAGTAAAGATTGGCGCCTGAC
The DNA here is from genome assembly GCF_036669915.1 of Pocillopora verrucosa. Lineage (NCBI taxonomy): Eukaryota > Metazoa > Cnidaria > Anthozoa > Scleractinia > Pocilloporidae > Pocillopora > Pocillopora verrucosa. The sequence continues at coordinate 12,611,658 of NC_089313.1, read as the reverse complement.
TGGTCTGTAACTGGTTGTCAGAGTACAACCCAGACGAAAGGATCCCATCCATTTGACTGGACGGACAGACATATGTCTAAAAAAGAAAACAAAAAACAAAAAACAAAAACAACACTGACGAGTAGGTGATACATATTTTACATCACTAGAGCGCCATGTGTCTCAGTGGCTCAACCGGCGTTAATTGAGAAAGGAAGGGCTCCTGGGAAGAAATGGGTGGAAACACCAGATTACAGCCTCCCTATCGAACGCATAGTTTGTTCTTAAGAATTTCAAGGACGAGCAATCATCCACCCGCTAATTTTGCTTTTTGGCACCTCAGTTTTGAATTTTAGAAATTATTTGGCCACGATGCCGATAAACCTCAGCAGTCTGTAGTTTCACGCTGGTCCCAAATGCATTTATACGTTTTTTTTACACAGGAGGTCTTGGCGAATTAAGTTTCAATCAGCAACTGAGGCTTGGCTCAGTAAGAAAGCACCTGATAGTTTGCATTATTCAGAACGAGCGACTTTGCCTGCAGTTTAAAAGCGCCACACGAGGAGACTAGATACCATTATTTCTGCTGATGGATACCATAAGGGATTACATGTTCTTTTTTTCCTTGATATAGCATTGGGAAATATTGTACAGCCACTTGAGAGTAAAATAGCGCAAAACGTTCTCTTAAATGTACTGAGTAAATTACTCCTACCAAGTGGCTTACTAATTACAGTCCGAAGTCTGAAAAAACTATACAAATGGAAAAACAGTGAGGATCGTAGCCAATCAATCTCTTTGGCAGCACGAGATGAATTTGCGGTATAGTTTCCATCGTCTTTTTTGAGCCATTAAAGTAATATTATCATCAAAATTTTATGAGAAGGAATGAAACCGACGGAGCTATGTCTGACCGCGGTCAATATTTCAATTTCGAACACTCGCGTCAAGAGGTGGCGAGATGAAGGCGAGATGAAAAATAATTGAGGAACACGGAAACAGCCAAGCCACGGTGCATTTTACTTGGTAAGAGAATCATTTTCCAAAAATCTATGCCGCTGAGTCTAAAAATGGAATATATATTTTCAAGTAAAGTAAATTACCATGTTCATCGTGAAACTAAGCATATTTATTTAATACTGATCCGTCCGCTCTATTGAATACTGGCCTAATAACACGTAACAACCGTAATTTAGGAATGACTTATTAAACTGCGCAAACAGAACTGCCGTCTTCTGGGAGATTAAAGCAGTGCTTAAATATTAGAATTATTGCATCTAGGGTGTCAGCCAGAAACCCTTTTTCCTTTTTTCTTCGGTTGTAAAAATGTAACGATATTGGGTCGGGTAGAGTCTGTTAAAAGCCTTAGCTAATTTTTTAATGCATTACACGACGAAATATAAAATTCTCGATGAAAAAAAAAGAGTAGCGCCAGTAACTCTTGAGAAACTGATGAAAAAAAGTTATTAAGGAGTATTGAAGAGTGGAAAGCTTGTTTCGGAAGTGATTAAAATCATTTTGATTTGCGCGCATGACAACATGCGTCTTTTACGCTGGATCAGACGTCTTCAAGCGAAAAGAACTAGAAATAAATTAGTTGGTTTATCTGCAAAAAATAAATGACAGTTATACCGAAGAAGAATGAAATTCAATGCCAAAGGGATTAAAATATGACCCAACACAGACCTTTGTAGCATTACGTTTTCCTTTTTGATATAAGGAGAGATAAAACTTAGCTGGCATCACATGAAAAAAAGGATGCCGTGGATCGCATTTACATCACATTTACCTGATTTACATTTATAGCTTAGGTTTGTTAAAAACGCCCACTAGTAATTTTTTCTCCTTCTTTCATTCAGAAGTAGCACCCTGCTAGCTTATTGTGGGATATGAAGAAAACGCCTCATTTATTTCTTTGTGTCTTCAAGAAAGCCAATATTACGAATGTTAAGTCTCGCTCGCCTAGGCACTTTCTTCGTAAATGATGGATGGTGGCGACTAGCGAGGCAAAATTAGTCTCATTTGATTCGAGTGGGGAACCATGAAAGGATATTACTGTTTACGCATTGCTTGCGATCAAGATAACGTCACAAATGATTTATTCAACAGTTGCACTCACCTGTCAGAGTTACAATGCACCTGTACTGCGCGTGCCATCCGCCAATTTGACCACAAGACAAAGATATGCTAAAACACTCATTCGTCGAGAGATAACACATAACACATGGCTTGCGAAGATACGAGTAACGCCGCAAGCGAATAGCTAGGCTCTCGAACACATCATTTCTCGTTGATCTAAATCGTTCGCTTTCAATACTCTGCAACAAGTGGCTTCCTTGTATTCCAGTTGACGCTATTCAACGACAGAAGGGCTCTTCACTTGGCGCGTAAGTACGTCTAACTCGCCCATATTAATACGTTGTAGTTGGTAAACAGAGAATTCTCTTATTTAAAGGAAATGAGACGTTAAGTTTGTGAACGAGTTCCACAACAAAGGACTTATTGATGAAACCGCAACGTGTTCAGAGGTTTATCAAGTAAACAAGTTTTTAAAAGTGAGGGATTAATCTGTCTGGGTATGCGCGTGCCAATCGACCGTAAACTGCTGTTCTTTGTATCCAACCAAATGTTGACAAGTAAAATTGGGAACTGTTGAGTTGAACTTTGTGCATTAAGGAAAACTTCGTCCGTTCTCTACAAGGCGAGCAATTTAGAGATCGTTACTCCATTTTAAAGGGAAGTTTGAAGGGCGCAACACCTAAGAGAGGTGAGTTCAAAGCGTATCAGTCAAATGCAAATAACTCGCTGTTTAGAGAAAAGATAAGTATTTGGTCGAAGTTGTAATGACTGTTTCAGTCAATTTGAATCTTTGATAAACCAAATATGTCGCACAAAAGGGGAAACATTTGTCAGGGAGGTACAAACATTGATTTATTAATATTCTGTAAACCGCAATTTTAAGATCACTTGAAGTTGGCCAACCTTCTGGAATAAGCTTGGAATCTTCAGTCAAGTAATTAAGAGTCATATTGAATTTGGGCGTGGATTTTGCTAACACAACAAAAGTAAAAAATTGATTACACTCGGACGTAGAAAACTATAGAATGGAACGAAAATAACGTAAAATGTTATATCTTAATACTATAAAGAGATACAACTGCCATTTTCCCCAAAAATAGCTATAAGAATTTTCTGGTTCTTTTCAATTTTTTATTCACTTATTAAATTTAGGCAAAGACTCTCGCGGTGAAAGCGTGGTTTAGTCTTAAGCATCAAAAAGCTCTCCATGGCAACTAATTCACACTGAGATACTCAAAACATAGGAAATTAATACTTTGGCGCTTTGAATAACGTCTCGTCAAACGACACTCTACATAGAATTTCGGTAGTACATTTTACATTACAAAGTTTCTTTTTTAACAATCAAATTTATCTACACTTGCTCGCGTGATTCTATCCTTTGCATGTGTTTTAGAATTTTCGCGAATAAATATGGATTTCGCGTATTGATTTAAAGCTTGTATTAGCCTCACCCTATGCAGCCAATACCAAGGAAAAATAGATTAAGGCAGAAATATATTTGGCTAAAATAATTTGAATAATAAAGAAAAGGGCTTACATTAATCTTAACAAAAAGTCATAGTTTTTTATCAACACAGGCGTCATTAGAAACTCTAATCAAACAGAGGCTTTCTTGGAGAATAATCACTTGTTTTGAAATCAGTTTTCACCACACAAAAATAATATAAACAAAATTATCAGTTTTGTTATTTCATGATACATTCAATAGGTTTTATATTTCAGCTGCGTCCATTCACGGTTGAGCTTTGCTTACATTTTGTAATATAAAGTATAATAGTCTTCTTTTTCTGACATTGCCAAAACTTTATGATGTATGTTGTTCGTAACCCTCGTCATAAACTTCTGTCATACACGAGCTTTGTTTAGTTCGTCACACAGTTTTGTGCGAATATTTTTTGTATGAATAAATAACTGATATGATATCAACCGACAATTAACATTTTTTTTAAAGCTACAAACTTGATGATGGCAAAACTCCTTATTCTTGCTAAGGCTTTGATCAACTCTTAGCAATATATTTCTCAGTCGGTTTTACCCTTATAACTGAAACACCATTTTATAGAGAACGGCGCGCATTTTTAAGAGAACATCTTGTCTTTTTCGGCAAGCTTCGCATCTGCCGAAGTGTAACACTCGTAAGTGGATTTTCGATTGATCGAGATAGATTTTTGCCACTTAGAAAAACGACCTACTAGAAGGTTTTTTTCTGGTAAAAAGAAATTATTATAATCAATTTCGCTTTTTTTTTTTCTTAACGGAAGAGGCAAAATTAAATGTCACCCATGTTTTAATTGAAACGGAAAAGTAAGGATCCGCATCTTTGAGTTCATCGCCATTTTCAGTTCACATAAGAGAGGTGATTGGGCACGAATGAAGCGATAGAGTAAACACTTGATGTTGTCGCACTTCAAAGTTTCTCGTAAATTCTGGTCAAAAATGGCAATTTAATTAGGAAAGTCATAAAAACTTCACAAGCGTGAAATTAAAGTGTCAAAATAAAACACTTGATGAGAAAAATAAATTGAAAAGTTTTTAGTGTCAAAAGCCGGATTCTATTGGAGAAAAGAGATTTTTAGGAAGCCGCAAATCTTTTTGTTTATCATTTTCTGCGCTGTGTTTATCAATCCTTTGTCACTAAGCCAAGCACGCAACGCTTTGGAAAGCTTGAACTGAAAGATAGTTTTTTTGAGCGACTCTTGTATTTGTCGTTTGAGGTAGTAAAAAGCTTTTATGAAAAGTTCGCTCTGAAGTTTTTATCTCAAGGTATTTCCCAAAGTCGTGAAGAAGGAATGTTAGGCGGTTAACCGCTGTTTTTAAAGACAAATTTCCGATTTCCGCACCGAAAACCAAAAGCAGGATATCCCAGAGACCACGAGGGACGGTTTCTTTTTATCGGCAATACGATTTCGCGATAAAATCGAAGCTACTATACACAACTTAGAAGGTATGCTCTTCTTTTGCAATCATTCCTGAGATAACCTCCTTAATATTTAAGTTCAATAATTTACTTTGAACTATGAAATGCGGTTGGTTGTGGTTTGTAAGTGTTTTTGGTACACAATTGTGTTACGTCAGTACGCCTTCTTATCAGTTAGATGAACCAGAAAAAGCTTTCTCTATAACCAAGTGTTAAATCAAAACTCAGAATATGAATTTATGCGTGTGATAAAACTTAAATTACACTTTTCATTAACGTATAACATGAATGAATTTATGTATCTTACGGTTCTGTCTGTCTAAACCTGTAGCTCTAAGTCGAATTGCAAGAACTTTCCCTAAGCTAATCTTGGTCTTCAAAAATTGATGCCCTGAATATAAACTATTGCGTTCTTATTATTTCATTTCCAATATATCCTAGATTTGGCACTTAAACTATATAAAAGGAATTAAGACAACCAAGATATTGTATATATTTATGCTAATAAACAGCAAATCAATATTCAGAGTTAGTGAGGCATTTAGATTTCAAACTGAGTGTTGTCGAACACACGGAAACCTGAACCGAACGCGGCAACCCACAGGTAATTTTATCTTTAACTCTTTATGATGGCAACTTGCCTGGTCTCGAAATTCAAAGCTGATGCTATGTTTTGTCTAACTACCCTACGTTATCTAAACTGAAGGTTTGTCTTTATCTTTTAGAGAAGTCGTATGATTAGTAAGATTTGGTTTAGTTGGGGCCAGATGACTTCAGTATGAAGTACAAGTGTAGCAGTTGTAGTTTTAGTTGTAGTAAACTGATCAAGTTCGTTATTTCAAAACTTGTGATACATCCTTAAACTAGTCTAGTAACTGGTAACTGTAACCTCTCAGAAGGAGCATAGAAATCTTTGACCGAAGAAAAGCCACCACCATCGAAATCAAATGAAAAATTTGCCACTTTGATACATTAACATCATAAAGGAGCCCGCCGTCAAGTTGTTCGCAATGACTGACTGATTTTAAGTCATGACAACAGTTTCAAGAGAAACCATATTTTCGCTAGAGAAACATGTGACGAAACTTTTCCTGTTTCGCTTTTCAATTTCTCTTTATCTGATGGTTGTTTTTCTTGGCAAATTCTTTTCTTTGACGTCTTTCAAACAAAAACGGTTTCGCTATTTTTTATATTCACTAGACTAGAACTTGGTACAAACTGATTGCATTCACAATTAGTGCCTTCAGGCAATATATAATTTTGGGCAAGGATTCATAATTAGTTTGAAGCATTTTGAAAATTTCCAAGTCGGAACCTCTCATAGAAACTGAAGTATTTGGAGCCATACATTTCATATATTTGGTTCTTAACTAAGGATAATTCGAAATATACAAGCTGAGTGCTTCTGAAGTAATTAGCACGAGAGACAATTCTCCATTGACGTATCCTGACCTTCGCTGTCGTAACTAAAAGCCTTCTACATTATCAAACGCTGCATGCCTGGAGTTTTTTCTACTCAGGTTTTGCAGGAACCCACTGGATTTTTCTTTTTTTTTTCGGTTTCGTTCACAAAAATGTAGCTGAAAACGATGACGAATTTCAATCGCCGTGGTTTCTCACTCAAAGAAGGCTTTCAGTAATTACTGTACACCGACATAAACTAAGCAATATCAAATTTTCCGGTTAAAAGATATGATCATTCATTTGCTATGTGATGTTAATCTGGGAAAAATGTCATTCCTTCTAATTTCTTAAACCAAAAACCACGACCGTATTTTTGTTATGAATTCAAATTTAGCTTTAACTCAAGTTTGTTTTTATAATCGCTAAATAATACACAGTCTTGATTATTTTGTGACTAAAATCGTTCTATTTTGCTATCTTTCTTATTTTGTTTGTTTATCTATATCTTCGGAAAGCTTTGTTACAAGAGATGATCACATTGGACAAAGCTGTCTATTTGGAAAAGAAAAAGAGCTTTCTTCAGATTTTTAAATTGCAGAGTCATACCGCAATTAAAATGAAACACATTGACACGCGATAAAACACGGCAAAGGCTGACCAATATCGTAAAAAAAGACGCTTCGACGGAGGCGATCCATAGGTCTAACTTAATCTATTGGCAGAACTATATCTGTTGAAGCTAAAACCTCTTCACGTTGAACCGAATTCTTACCCGAATCCGGTTTGAATTAAAGAACAACGGGCCAAATTTGTGAAACTCGTGTTTCTGAGTGTAAAAAGTCAGAATTTTTTGTGCGTGATATGTACTTACGCACCTACCTTTTAATTGGAAAATTAGAATCAAGCGGTGAAGTTGGAATAACACTCAAACTGTTCCAGTAGAGAATATCGAAAAGTACTCCTTCATGTTCCCTTTGGAATAATTTGACTAAAATCCTCAGATACAACATACCGTTTCTGTAACACTTAATTTTAACAACGTCACGGAAATAACATTTTTAACCCTCTCTAGGTAAAGCTAAAGGAATGGAGACGATGATTGGTATAATATTAATGATCACCATGGCAACAAATATTCATTACGTAACCAGCCAAGTTCGTCGCTTGATAGTAAAGGGCGAGATTGTCATTGGAGGTCTGGTACCGATACACGATCATGACTTAGTGGATCAAACGCATTGCGGAGATCTTCATGAACGCATTGGTATCCAAAGACTTGAGGCCATGCTCTTTGCCATCAACAACATAAACAAAAACAATTCCATTTTGCAAGGTGTCACCCTTGGACTAGAGGTGTATGACACCTGCTCTAGCGAGACAGTGGCTCTGGACAGGGCCTTACACTTCGTGCAAGACAGGGAGGCTATCCGGGAACATCTTTCCGCAAATGGTTCCGTCCTGATGGGTGTAATAGGACCATCTTTCAGTTCCATCTCCGTGCAAGTTGCACATCTGTACCGCTTGTTCCAGCTTCCGCAAGTGAGTTTTGACTCCACCAGTTATGAACTGAGCGATAAAACAAGATGTGAGTTCTTCTCTCGTACAGTTCCACACGATCTGTACCAGGCCAAGGCGCTAGTAGACATCGCTAAAGTCATGAACTGGACCTACATCTCAATTGTTTATAGTGACGATTCTTACGGCACGCTCGGCTATCATGCTGTCAAAGAGGAAGCAAAAAAAGCAGGTATGAAGCTTTAGCTTATGAGGAATGGTTCACAGGAATTTTCAGTGTTCATGCTTATAAGTAAGGGAAGGGGGAGGGGGCCTTGCACTAACGCCCTACCAAGATGCCTTTAGCTGAGGTATTCCAGGTTGTTTTAAATGTTATAAACAATGACATTTTTTGACAAAGTAGGGAACTAGGTTCACCCTAAGACCTCCTTCCCCGTCTCTTCCCTATCACTGTTTACCAACCTCTATCAGCATCTAAGCGAGTGGTTTTCCAAGTCAAATCCTGCCTTATGTTCAAAAGCTTTCTTTGTAGTGCGAATTAATGGTGCTAGTGGCGCAATAACCTATCAAAACTCGACAAAAAGAGTCAATAGACTCAACGAGATGAAAGGAAGGAGATATGCCCGTGTGAAGTGTAAGTGTAATTGGTACAATTTTAGTTCCTTTTTGCTTCTGACTGGACAAAAAGAGAGTAAGTATGGTAGGAGTACATCGCGTATATGAAACATATTGTTTTGATTCATTTTAGGACAGCAAGTCAGGCGATGAAAATTAGTACTTTTCACCGATACTTCTTCGAATTCAGGTCACTTTTCAAATACTTTTTTGTGTTTAGGTATTTGTATTGCTGTAGCCGAGAAGGTTGAAATATCTAGTCCCTGCTACATTCAACATAATCATCGATAAACTCCTGCAAGAGATCGAAGCCAGAGGCGTGGTAGTTTTCAGCAGTCAGGAACGACAAATCCGAAATCTCCTGCAAGCTGCAAAAAGCAAAGGAGCATCTGGGACTTTTCAGTGGTTAGGAACAGACGCCTGGGGAAACATGTTGTGGTTAAAAGGCTTGGAAGATGTGGCAGAGAACACCATTACAGTTACTCCGAAAACTGTGGAACTGAAAGCTTTTAACGACCATTTTTATCGTCTGAAGCCCAGTGTGAACTCCAGTAATCCATGGTTTAACGAGTTTTGGGAGCAACATTTCAATTGTTCGCTTAATAGAAGATTGAATGGTAAATGTAGCCGCTTGAATCTTAACGTTATGAACAGTCCAGTGGATAATCGTGTCGCAAGTGCTATGGATGCCGTCAACGTGTTTGCACATTGCACTAGATTGCTATGCTGAAAGATAAGGTTCGGGCGCGAGTGGTGTTTGCGAACGCATGCGCAATATGTCGGGAAGAGAGATCTTGAAGTATATCAGAAATGTCTCTTTTATAGGAGAAAGTGGTAATCATATGCACTTCGATGAAAATGGTGACGTTGAAGGGCAATATGACATTCTTATGTTCACAAAGCGTGGAAACGAGTACAAAACTGTTCAAATTGGCGAATGGGACTCACACCTGTTGAAATGTATTCAAGGCTCTGTCAGTTTTTGGTGGAGTGTCTTCCTCTTGTCACCCAGTTTGTAAGAACAAAGAAGTCAGATTGCCTGTTGCTGGTAGAGAATTCTGCTGCTGGACTTGTACTTTGTGCAATGGAAACCATTATATAGTCAACGACAGCATTTGTGCGAGCAATGCCCTCTGGGATACAAACCAACGTACGACGGACGCTCGTGCGTGAAATCGACATCATGCATTTTGGAAAGAACTGGATTCTTTCTTTATCAGCCACCGCTTTTGCGGGTCTAGGAGTGGTGTCAACACTTTTTGTAATCGGTGTGCTGATCAAATTTGACAAGACACCATTAGTCAAAGCGTGTGGTCGGGAACTTTCCCCATCTTCTGTTGATTGGTATTCTGTTGGCCTTTAGTGTGACGTTTGTTACAATACTGGAACCTACAGATGGTCACTTGCATTGCACGTTTCTTTGGCAACGGTGTGGCTCTAACAATTTGTTACGCGTCCCTTGTTTATAAAGACGAACCGCATCTCCAGAATTTTCAATCGTAAGAACTTAGCTCGTAGACCGATACTAATCCTGCCCCTATCGCAGCTTGTTCTGGTCGTTGGAGTGGTCTCGGTGCAGATTTTACTTTTGGTAATGCTTGCGCTTCTCCGGACTCCGCGAGCTAAATTTTATTACCCAGAAATCTCCTCAGTTTACCTCGATTGCTCGACTTCAAATCTAGACTTTGGACTGTCTCAAGTGTATAATTTTATACTAATCACATGTGCACGATTTACGCTTTCAAGACCCGGAAAATCCCCAGTAATTTTAACGAAGCGAATAATAGCTTTGCCATGTATTCATCGTGTGTGGTATGGCTCTCTTTCTTGGCGGTGTATTACATGGAACAAAAATACGAACTGAAGCCTTTGATCCTGTGTGTTAGCGTTTCTTTGATAGCCTTTGCTCTCCTGTGCTGTCTTTATGGGCCTAAGGTGTATATCATCCTCTTTAGACCACACAGAATGTCCGGCGACACGTAAACCCGAGTTTGAGTCTGTCCAGCTTGAGCAAAGAGAAAGGCCAGAATTCGAAGTCCACGCATGCGTACCTCGGAATGAACGAAAATGCTGAAAACGAGGGTGAAGACATCCCTAGTAGCAGGTAATGAAACCTCGTCACTTCTCATTTTAAGCCGAATTGCTTATGCTATGATCGAATACGCAGCAATAATGAAAAAATCGAAAAATCCGTGAACGTAAATCAGCATCAATGACAGGGTATCCATTTGCTTACCCAGCGGCCTCGTGCTGACATCTCGCACAAATTATAATTTCTTGTTTGGATTAGTTATGATTTTTTCTAAGGTATGGAGCACCAGGGCCACGCTAAAATTTTTAGAAGCTTCTGTGTTCTAAGGTCTTCTTCAGCCCTGTCTGGTTATTTCCAATTGATGATAAAAACGACTTTTCTATTAAGTAAAACATTTGAGGCAATGGTAGTTCTACAGAATCTAGATCAGTTAATGCTTCTATATTTTTATGCATAAGTGACACTAGTGGATACAAGAGCTGTTTAAAAGGCTTTGTAAAAGACTACTTTGAGGGTAGTAAGTGCATACTATGATTTGACACTCCAGTTCAGAAATTTTTCATGTTCTGATTTAAAACTCGTGACTGCGATGGTCAGAAAAAAAGCAACTTTGCTAACTTTTTAATTATTTTTTACAGCGCTGAGATGCTTAGAAAACAGAAGATGATCATGTCTTCAGATTCAAGCAAACATGCCTCAGAGACGTGTTCGGAGGAAACAGTGTCCCCACCAAGAAGCTTGAAGTATGTATCAATCACTTTTTTTACTTTAAAATTGATCTATCACGTCTTCATTCAGTGAAGCATTTTGCTAGGCTCTCTATTCATAACTTTCGATGCTTTCACTCGAACATCAGAATATTCAATTGTATGTGATCACTCTTTTTATCACGAAATCACTCCCCTTATCACGAAGATCACTCCCCTTATCACGATAGCATATATGAGAAGTTAACGCCACAAGGAGCCCCACCCATACTCACTACGTATCTACTAGTGTATTTCCCCATCAGAACCTGTTCATGTTATAGCCTTGCGTTCACTGTCAGAGTCAGAGCTACTTTGTTACACGTCGTGTTTCTTTCTGCAGATGGAGAAGCTTATTAAGCATCTACGAAAAGAGCTAATCTCTACCAGGAAAACACTCCGCACGACACAAGACCACTTTTCAGGCGCAAGCAGAATGGTCGAGACTTGAGTGAAACGAAACTTGCCACAAGATACAGAAGGTTACCAAGCACATAAAGGTGAAGCTTTGTTCATGGTGGGTATGCATGAATGACGTTTACCCAAGGTGAATTTAGTAGGCCATAGTGATATGACGATAGTCGGTGGGTGGGTGCAAACCTGAATACGGACCTTTCAGATAAAGTTGAGCGACTTTTCGGTCGCGGCGGCCTTGCTCTTGATGATGACTTTATTTAGCGTGGGTGTTTCCGAAAGTGTCATTCTCTTTCCACCGACACAAAGTCCTCTGAAGACGAAGTTTTCTCGGACGGAAGGTCACCATTGGAAGATTCACGCAATCGTTAACCCCCCCCCCCCCCCCGTTTAAAACCGTTAAATATATTTACCAAGAGTTCGCTGACCCTCCAGTTTACAACAAAATAATCGGCCATTTTCGTTCTCTGAGGCATTTGTTCACGTTAAAGAAAATAGTGATTTGGTGACAGGAGTAGGGCCATCTGCGGATGACAGAGCGTGGGAGGAAAATGGAGTGACGAATCCTAAAGATTGTGCGATTTTAATCAAAATAAGAAAATTTCACGTCACTTTTTCTACTCCTGATGTAAAATTTTAGACGCACTCCTCCGCTGGATTTGAACAAATTCTGACCTCTTTACATTATTTTTCATGTCTATTTTACTTATGTATCAACATTTTTCACTTTGATGTTATCAGTTTTGCATGTCATATGTATTCGTGCCTTGTGAACATCTTGCGTTAAAAAGTGTCGATGGAAATCAGTTTCCTAGTCTTAATTGTTAATTATCAGCCTGCATGTTTCTACTGCGTTTATTTTCATGTCATTTGTCGGATTTGCACATGTGAACTAGCTTCAAGCCTGGTTCGTACAGCGTTCGACGTAAGTGCAATTGCAAGCCACGTTCGCCATGTTCGAACGCAGACGCAAGGAATGCCACTATGCAGGCGTAATGGAAATGCTTTACAAGATGGCGAACGAGGATGTGGCCTCAGCACAACGAGTTTCCAGCTTTTCCTGTTGTCATGGGGGTGTAGAGAGGAGTTTTAAACTTAGAGTTTATGCCAGCATCTTATTGGAGTTTACTGAAGAACACAGCACGTAATACCATAGATCTCAACTCATTCATATGAAAGAAATAGGGAAGATCAGAACGGAATCACGCGCGCAGGCGCACCCACGCCCCTAACTGGTGTATGTTTACTGTTACTTTCACTTGGTTTAATAATTTTCGTTTTCCTAGGAAGACTTTAAACAACTGGCCGAAGGGAAAGACACCGAAAGTTTCTTATGAGGAAGAAAATAGTAAAGAAAACATATTTTGTAAACAAAAGGACTTCAAAGCAACTAAAAGACAGAAATATTTGCGCGGGGAAAAACCAATTTCATCTCAACGAAGGTTGCCAACTTGCGTTCCACTCAGTGACGTCATGGAGGATAAGGATTTAGAAGGTGCTGGTGCTGATCGTAATATTACGGGCTCAGATATTGACCGTAAAACACAAGTTATGATGGATGGTGACGCTGACTTAGAAATCGGCAAGGAAAAATTGAATGATACCGAAAAAAGACGTGCTCATGTTGATAGTAGATGTTTTAGTGACCATACTCCTCGGAGGAACAGTATGACAGACACGTTACAAACTAGTAGAAGGAAATCAGAATCTGACATTGACTTGAAAACTGAATTGATGGATCAACATTTATCAGAAGGGGTGGATCAAAAGGAAGGCGAACAAGATGCACAACTGCTGCACAATAAAACTCCATGTGAAACGTGTCAGTTGCTTCTGAGTGATGAACAAAACAATAGAGTTATTTGCACCGCATGTTAAAGAAAAGAAACTTATTAAGTAGGATTATGAAAATTAACTAGATCTAACTAGGGATCTTAGTTTAATTCAGTGAAGAAGCAATCGAGTTTCTACCGGTCCGGATAGCTAGCTGTTTTAGTTCGGATACTTGATTGAAGGGAAGGCGACGGAGCCGCAAACACGCAATTAAAATAAAAGAACCTGCCAAGAGGCAAAAAAATAAAAACAAATTTTATTGCGGTTCTTACTTCAAAATTTTTTCTCCTTCTTATTCTTCTCGTGTCATGTCACTACTTTCTCGGCTTCGTCGCTCAAACTCAGTTCCACAAAACAACCTGCCAACACTGGCCAAGGGGGCCAAGTTTCACCCTCAGAACCAAACTTATAGGGTTAAAGCTGGCTTTACTGGCCGTGACCGATATCTTTTGACAAAAATTGCAAATGTAAATTAAAAGTTTGTTAGTGCCACTTGCGCACCGATTTTGTTTGTGTAAGCCAAACAAAGAAATGCAGACGAGTAAAGTAAAATTATACTTTTTCGAAGCCATGCAATAGCGGAATGAATCTTATCAATCAAGTGTAGTTTTTCAGTGGCTGTTATTCAACTTTTACGTGCCAAGACGAATAAACCTTTAAAGCCGTCGTTAAGGTTTTTTACCCAAAACGTTCCCTTGTGTGGTCTTGTGTGAGTGCGCGTTGAGTGGCAAGCCGTGACCGCAAGGTGGCGACGAAGACCAAGGTAGAGAGAGACAGAAGGCATCTCATCCCCTAGTCTGGTTAGTAATTTGTCTGCTTCTCAAGATCTTTCGCTCATTTCTCCTTTTTTCCCTCACCTCATTTCCTCCCTTTATTAAACGACCTTAATTGCTCCTCCCCCCCTAAGAAAAACGTCGAGGAAAAAAAGTCCAATTGGTGTAGAAATGAAACAAAGAAGAAACAGATTCATCCTAACTAACACAACTATCATAAAAATTACAATTTCCTCGATTGTGATTGGTTTAAAAAACTCCTACTTTCCACTTATTCACTTACCAAGCTATTAAAAGCTAATCACAGTCAAAGTTGTATTGTAAATCAACTAATCACATTCAAAGTTGTAGTTTAAATCAACCAATCTCAACCTTGGTTTCAATCACCAAAGAAACAATGTACATACTCCTAAATTGGGACTATTTTCAAAATGGAGAAATCTTTTTGCCTTTAACAAAGACAATATTTTGGAAGACAGTAGTGATTTTGTTTATCCTATGGTTCAAATATTTAGGCAAATAATCCAAGCTCTTTTCTCGGAAACTGTAATTTTTATCTTCGTGTCGTCCAATTCGGTCTGTAATCATACTGGTGATGAACAAATCAGACTCCCGACCGAATTGGACTCCACTCAGACCTATTACCACTACTAACTACGGTGCGAAAAAAGGAAAGATTAAAACTCAACGATCCTTGCCTTTTTGTGGCTTTTTGATCCATATGAGACGGATATGTAAAGAGATCCAAAATACACTAAATATTGTGTTATTTTCATCAGTGCGTCACGCAATCTATCATGTCAAGAATCATGACCGTTTTATGTACTGTAATCCGATTTGTCAACACCATTGTTATGAGGCGCAGCAGTTCTTGTGCAACGCTTACTTCAAATATCCTGCGCTTTGCAACGTACACCCGAGAAGCTAGCAACAATCCTTCATCTCTACCTACTAAAAGGTGAATACAAGGTCATAAAAGTGAGTGCTCTTCAAGGTGGGTATTGTTTCGGGCTAGGGGAAACTAGCGCTCTCTCTTTTGAAAATGCGAGGTTGTTAGTAAGGCAAATTACAATTTGCGATTATGTTGTGATCTTAGGCAAACATGTGCTCTTGCTTTCATTGTGTTGTTAGAAGATTGAACTAAAAGAAAAAACAGAAAGCGGCTAGTCTTTGTTTGCTCTTGAAAGTGTTCTGGGGGGCTCTAGGACACTTTATGAGGATATTTTCATAAGAAGATTCGGGTCCACAGGTTATTGGCCGGTGCCTAAGAATAAATGTGGATCGGAAGAATCGCGATGTTCAGCGTATAGCAATCACAAGAAAATGTTTTTTTCTCTGGCGTAATAAATAGCGGAACCACCATAATCAACGACGAGAAAGGAAATGCGAAGTTTTAAAAGATATCCTTTGAAAAATGGAGGTTAAAAAGCCACGTAACACTGAGCTTATTTACTCAGTAGTCACATTTTTGGCTTCACGCCTCTGATTTTTTTAAAGTTTTGATTCCTACGGCAGATTCAAATAAATAATTTAAATACTTTGAAAGTTCACACGACACTTTGAAAACAGCGAAATGTTCATGTAAAAAACCTTTTTTACTTTTTTTAAAGTGATTCCTGATGCCTGATTTTAACATTTCGGCGATCCGCAATAAGACCAAGTCCAGATATTACGCGCGTGCTGAGCTAATGTTTTACTAGGAATTCTTTTATTACACTACGTCCTCTTACCGGATTCGTTGTGGTTTCTTTAACAAGGACCAACTATTCATGTATGACGGAAATCCAGAGGCATCGATTTTGGTTCAAGTTCTAACGAGGATCGAGTTGAGGATGGTTGGAATCACCGGGGTGTTACTGTACGGGGAAAGGATTATTAATATCGTCTTGATTTTAACGATTTAACAAAATATGGCATGATTTGATGTAAATTACCTGTAAGAGAACTAGACAACGATCCTGAACGAAAATGTCCGCAGATAGGACTCGACCAAAGGGTTTCTCTCTTCGTACGCCAGGAAATTTGAGTGTTCTTAAAGGAACTTGCATGTTTCACCACCCAGGGAATTCCAAGTCAGATAAATACTAGAATACACCCCAGGGGTCCTAATCTGAATGACAGGGTGTGTCACGACAGGAAATTGAGGAACTTGTGCTGTAAGAATTCTGGTTAAATAACTAAAAACATTACCTAGTAGCACTCAGGGGTGAATATACAGTGTGCTAATGACAATGTTTTGAATTTCCAGTTTAAATAATCAAAAATAATACCTCTGCTGTTACTGGTACCTACTTGGATGAGATATTAAAATTGTTGAAATTACCTTTTTTTCAGAGGTCGAAGCTATATAGCATATTCAAATGATTTGAATAACAAGTAAAAGTGAGCTATAGTGTGCCGTCCTTCACCTAGAAAGAGATTGTTTACAGCTGCGGAGATGCTGAAAATTGAAAATTTTGTTAAAATATCAAGACTTATGGCCACGACTTGACACACTGCGGAAATTTTTCAGGATACCTTCATCGATATGCCCACAGGCTTTTAATACTGAAATATATACTTTAACTCCTATAAAAATTATCTGTATATTCCGAGCGTTCCAAGCCCTCTGCCCCTTCCTTAAACAACTTCGAAACCAACCACAGGTTTTCTGATCATTTCCTGGATTGTAATCACCATTAAAAAGGGAAAGGAGTACAGTTGGCGACATTGTTTCAAAATGTGTTCATTTTATCACCTTACTAATTATCCCAAGAATTTTATCGAGGATTGCAGTAGCATCCAGTGATACATGCAAGAGCACCTCTTTAGTTAATATTTGGAAAAAGTATTACCAACGCTGTTTACTCGTCTCTTTGGAGCCCCTCTGTAAAGTAGACAGGGGAGACTAGAAAGTCTAGTGGTCGTCATTTGAGACTCTCGAGGAAGAAGCGCACTGTAGCTTTGCACACGTAGTCAAGATAATAAGCTTGCTAAACCTTCACGAGTAGAGCAGTTAACATTACAGTTTTACTTTATGCTGTTATGTCGCAAGTGTGAGGTGAGCTTTAGAAATTACAGTTATTTTCTTACGAAAAGCGATACGATTGTTTTTGTCTCGTAAACTGTGCGCTGCGGTAACTCTTACCCACTCGCCAACCATGAAGTAAATCCGGATCTGTTTTTTTTTTTTTTAGGCTCAAGTTATCATGGACACGAAAAGCCTTCTTGCCATAGTTTTCATGGTGATTGCCATTGTTATTCTGCTTTCTCTCACAATCTACACTGTGGTCAAATCATGGATGCAAATAAGCAGAGAATACGAACAGAGGCAACGTTCCTCGATGGAAGATACGCATTCGTTTGGAAACACGGAATGCGACAATAACGAGTCTGCTGCCCCCAATGATACCTTTACACTAGGTGAAAAGAGCAGTGAATATGCACAGGTTACGTCAGACTACTGTCAGACTGCAGATTCGAATCAGAATGAACATGGGGGAATAAAAAGTAGCAAATCGGCAGTAAAAACAGTTCTTGTTCAAGTTGAGACAAGCAATGACACCAGCTTTTAAAGGACGTTCTGAGTTACATTTTGATGTGGAACTTGCTTGGTTTTCTAGAGAATCAGTCAACAGATAATTTTTCTTCAGAATTATCCAGAGAAGAATGAAGAGAAACAGACATTAACCGACCTCCAGGGAATCAAATTCGACAATCAGAAAGCACTTTTATAATAAGGGAGAACATTAAATCTTTGTTGAGAGTGTAAATTTCGGGGAATGTCGTGGAATTACTCCGCCTCAGATACTTTGATGAAATTACAACAGCTGTTCATGCTCAGGTTTTTTTTTACTTATTCCTCGGCTGGAAAATCTCTCCCATAATTGACTTATGGAAGAAAAGTAGCCTTTTCCAGGCGTTCAGTTAGTCAAACGGAGCGAAATAGTAAACAGCTCGGTAGTAGCGGCGTAATGAAAAAGCGCGGGAGGCTTGGGTCAGTTTGAGTCGGGTAAAGAATCTTACCCAGACCTCCCTCGCCTTTTCACTCCTCCTCTTACTTACTATCAAGCTTCGTTTACCGTACTGAACGTCGTCTGGAAGAGGCTATTAGGAAAGCGATCTACGGAATTCAGAGTTACCGTTCGTTTCATTAAGTACACCCATCTCTCGTTTAAATATTCTGCAGATTGTCTCCATTTTCGTTGTGACGCTAATTTTAATGTTTTCATTAAACATAAAGGAAGAAAAAGATAGACGAGATTATTTGCTGTAAATTATAGTAGCCTGGGTTAATCATACAATTTAAGATTTTTCAAAAGGTTAAATTTACTCCGAATCCTTTAGTAATATATAAACGAATTTTTTTTTTCAACGATTAAGATGCGATAGAAAGAGTACATTTATTGTGTTTGTATAAAGTCAACCAAATAAAACGCGCGAATTAAATGATTTTCTTGTCCAAAATTACGCCAATGGAAGGTAACAAAATATTGCTAATCTACTCTCAAGTGTTAGGAGCAGCTTTTTAGATAGCGGATGTTCGAACTTGATAACAGTGATTTCAGGATTGTTCTACACTCAAGGAGGTACAGTTTCCGCCTACGGCGAGATGACACTGTACTATCCACGAACACTTTTGACCCCTATGAGTGATACGCAACTAATTCTCCTAACAGTATCACCCATGAAAAAAACATGAAGGTCAAGAGAATAAAGGGTTTGATCACTAACTCAAGAAACTCTTGATTGTTAGATAAATTCTTGTTGTACGTAACATACCAAATATAAGAGAACAGTATGGAGAATGTGAAACTGATGTTTGTATTTAAAGGGTTTAAAAAAGGAAGCAGAACAATGCAAATAACATCGTCACCTCGAGACACTGAAAGTAAAATTGGGATTATTTTTTGCGAAAAGGTCTACGCGTTTGGTTCAGAAGCAAACTTGTATGCGCGAGGAAAAGTATACAGGCAAGGGAGTTTCCCGATCAAAGGAGAGGAAGACTGTGTTGTTGACTAATTTCAGCATGCCCTTGGTGTGCACTTCGAAAAAAAGATGTCATTTACGTTCATCGCTGACTACTGATTACAAATCTTCAGAATGTATTGCAGCAGCGTGAAAACGGCGTCAGGTGGCATTTTGGCCGAAAAGTAAAACCTTTTTCCGCTTGAAGACGCCGACGGAGTAAGAAAACACGATGACGCCGTCCTTCACGCAACACATGATATGCACCAAATAATCAGATATGTCCTAGGACAATTTGAGGTTTGTCATTTCATCTTATATGGCCGATTGGTTCCAAATAAGCCCTGTTCACTTTGATTCGACTTAACCAGCGACGAGTTTGCATTTGATTGGTTGAATGTGGGAGAGCGTGAGTTTCTAAACCAATCACGACGCGGAGTATGGAACAACTATGGCAATCACGAATTACTTCCCCCAACATAATCGCATTCAGTTAACTTGACCGTGATCGTTATCTTTCTGACTAAGGAAAATTCGCCTGAAAAAGAGCTTCATTCAGTTGATTAAAAGTAAGTTGCACCTGACTCTTGAACGTCTATCAAACACACATCAATAGGGATATCATTGACAGTCCTTTCTCTGTTTCTTGAATCTCTTTATTGTTAAGTTATTTGTTTGTTGTTGAGAACTTTAAACATAGTTTTATACAGTTTCAAGTGTTCTTTGTAAAAGCATTATCTCGCTAATAAAAGTCGGTGTGCCGTTGTTTGCGCGCGGACTATTTGCACAGATGGTGAAGTCTGCATTGTCGTTAGAAATTATATTCTTTCAAATTATTTTTTGGCCTTTTTCTTCCTTCTGTCCGGTCTGGAAAAGAGTTCTGATAAAATTGGATTGCGTTTTTCCTATCAGCTAGGTATGCCTTTTTTATTTTTGTTTCTTTCATACTTTTAAAGTGGACTTGTGTTTGACAGTCACGGCGAGAAAAGCTTGTTTTGGGGGGAAGGTTTTTTTGGGTGATGCACCACCATTTTTCGATAAAAAGTCTACCTTTCCTTGTCGTCATGCAAGAGGAGTGTAGAATGTTTCATGGCATGGCACTCTATTCCTCCTAATTTCGCCTGGCTATTTTGCGTTTGAAAGCATTTGGTAAAAAATCGAAAATCGAAATGCTAGACGAAAATGAAATCATATGTTAGAATTTTTTCCTTTTTAATTTGTCTCATTACTGGTCCGGAGGTTTAAAACTAATTTTAAATAGCTGTTTGTAAACGGCAGCCAACGAAGAAGAAAAAAGCTATCATTATTTCGTTCCGAAAATCACCACAGTCAATATTTAAAGTGTATACAAGTAATTTAAACTTCTAGGACCGAGCAACAACCAGCAGCAAGATAGGATTATTTAAATATTCCATGAAGAACAATGATGTTTTGATTAAAGGCGATCCAATTCTCCAGAAACTCAAACTGAAAGGTTATTGCTGATGGGGCGACAACCATGGTAAATTAAATTTGACGAAATTAAGAGCGTTTGCATGCCGCATGTGGAAGTGATCAGCAGTCAAACGAGGGATGTTTCAACATTAATGTTTCAAAAAAAGATAGAAATTAAAGTGATTTAGGAAAGTTCTCTCAAGAATGGACTGTACTACAAAATACTGCGGCTTACGCGCAGTCTTGAAAAATATTGCGAAACATTTGTCACGATCACGTTAACAAGCCGAAAAGTGGATAAAGGACGTATTTATCATTACATACGTCAAAGTCAAACACAATCGAGGTATCATCCTAGAAAGTTGTTTTTAATTTGTCATTGTAGTCCGTGTAAAAAGCCTCTTGATAGTTTGTTAACGCGAAAAAAAAAGTTCGAGAACATTTCCAAATTTGGAGAGAAAAAGTCATTCAGTTTCGTTAGACATGCAGTGCTTTCTTGGCTGCCCTTGGCATTCCCCGCATTTTTTTTTAAAATGTTTATTTTAATTTTCAGCTATATGACACGCACGGAGGCAAACCTTTAAATAAATAGTGATTATAAGCAAAGCCAAACGGCGAAACAAACTCCGATTTTACTTACTTTTCCCATAACCCTTAACAAAAACCCTGAAGATAAATGGCAAGTAATATCTCTTGTTCATAGCCAGTGTGTATATGTTCATTTAAGCGCATAAACGGCTTAAAGCAAACGGCACGAAGTTGGATTTTTGCTGTTTGCTGCAAACGTCATGCATATAACCTTTTTTTTTTATATTTTTGTCCCTGTGCCCTTTGGAGAGTGAACGAGTACATTATATGTGATTGACATACAGCGCAAGGTATTTTGCATTCACGACTCAAATTGTTATTTACCAGTACATTTAACGAGGGATTGAGGAGCACGTCATTATTACACGCTACCATTGACACTTTTTAATTGGTAATTTAAATTTTTACCAACAAATTGTGAAATGAGAATTTTTCGTTGTTGTATTTTTTGTCATGTTTTTTTTTTTTTTCCTGGAAGAGCATGGCACCTTTGATAAGCGATTTGTGCACTGATAGAAACGGGGAAATTAAACATTCTTGGTGGATAAGCAATCAAAACCCAGCAACAAGCCAGAATTGTATTATTCAGAATGATATATGTAGCCTCTCTAAATCAAGTTAACCGCATTGGCCAAAATTACATTCGCCTTAAACAAACAGATTAGCTGTCATAAGCAATCTCCTCTGCATGAGATTTAACAGGCTGTTTTTCCAAGCCTCCATTTTGCCTCCTTCTTGTTCCTTACTCATGGGAGCTCGACATCTGTAGAGGAAACAAACGAAATTGATCATCATCTCTCTGTTATATACGTTGGCTTGACAGGCAGATTTCAGTATTTACGCTCCGTCGCTAATGGAAGGGTACAGCATTTTCGCTCTGGTTCTACTCTGTGCTGCTCAGACGTTCTGTAGCCCTGTCGACTATCAGAGTTCATGTAAGTTCATTTTGATATTTCAAAAATATTTAAAATGATTGTTGAGCACAAATACCCATAACGATGAAGGAAAGCTTTGCAAACGCGATTTTGGCATGGTTTACTGTGCAAAAAGAGGGAATCCCTTGATTGATTTCCAAATCTCATGAAAGTATCCTCGGCTCAAAATCGGCACGCTGAGAAGTACCTAGAAGCAGCCTTTCGAGAAAAAGTTGTTTGAACTTTCATTCAAATTTTCCGGAGCAAAAGGAGAATGAATTTGTTTAATTTTACCGAGAAACCTTTCCTCTGTTGCCCTGGATTTCCGTTTGTTTCCCCTATGCTAGATCATCTATAAAATATAATTTCAGAATTTTCTCTTATATGTGTCAGATTTAGATTTGTTTACAATTAGTACCACTAAGAGTATCAATGATGATTTTGAGAAGCTGGAATAGTTCTCTACAAGATTTGTAAGATTTGGGCAATTTTCTTTGTCAAACAAACCGGAGAAAAAAAAATTTATGATAGAGCATAAACGAATTCAAGGCGTTTGTAGATAAATCTCATCTTTCATATTTATTTCCAAAGAGCAAACATGATAAAGAGGTGTTTCTCTCTTAGGCAAGAGCCTAATTGCTAGTTACCCTGGGAAACAGTTTAATTACCAAAACCTAGTTTTTACAGATTTGTTAGTTAAAAAATCTAAAAACTTCTCAACCCACTTTTTTAGCATATCAAAGAAGTCTGGTTCATGACGATAAAGATCAACTTTCTGGTGACGACACGATTTTGGATCACATCGTCAAAGTTAATAAAGGTACCCCTCCTAAAATAAACTCGTAAAATGTTATACGTGCTTTAAATATTCTTCCTTTTCTACTTCTACGTAAACGGAAGATTTCTAATTCTCACATGGTAAACAACTGTTGTTTGGCTGACAATTCAGTGTAAATAGAGTATAAAAAATTATGCGAAGATCAACTTGAGGGCAGAAAAACACGTATTTTTATTTCAGGATGTCACTTAACTGTCGTCTTGTTAAAACCTCGTGGACGTTTTGCAATATTTATATTTTTTCGCCTTGCTTTTAAAGTTTTATCGCCTTTCTCTCGCTGAGATTAGTTCCTTCACAAAAAAAATCAACATTTCATTTCTATCCCGTGTACCATGGCCTTCTTTATGAATTTGCAACTGCTTAACTTCGGCTACCTTTTTGGACCCCTTGGGCATAATTTCTCCTTACAATATCAAAAAAGTACCTGACAGACAACTGAGGAGAATAAAGAAAAATATCAATTAGATTATCAGTTGACTGAATACCAAATTCTCCAAACTAACAACATAACAATTGTACGTCAGACAGTAAGGAGAATTGCTAATGAGATCTTGGGAGTAAAAGGGCTAACTACGTTGTGAATTTTCAGTCCCCTTTGACTCAATCGTAACTGAAGTTAATTAGTAAAATTATCAATTGTATCACCTTGTTGTTATTAATATTGTTGGTTGTGTTGCCCAGATGATGACGTAAACATGTACGAGGCAGATATCGAGTTATCACCTGATGACAATGTCGATCTGAGGGATGATGGTGATGTGGACGGATCGGGGATAGGTCTGAGGGAGAAGCGCAATGCTGCACGTGACCGAAAAAAGCTCTGGGTTACTCGTGTTATCCCTTATGAGTACGACAGTGGTCTTCCTGGTGAGAGCTAGCAAATTATAACAAAGCTAACAAAAACTATTGATAGACAGAATTGAAACTGAGAAAATAATTAAATACACCACATTAGAGCTAAATGGAATTTAATGTTAAATCCATCGAATGATGATCCTATATTAGCTACAGAAAGCCACTGAAAACATAGGTAAACATTCAAATTGTTGGTTAGTGTTTCAATTCCTTGTTTTCCAAAAGATTCCGGTGCCAAGATCAAAAACAAAATAAGTTGACTTCGTAGTTCCTTTATGCATTTACCACATTAGACTATTCTTGACCAGGCACTGAGTATTATATATGCTGACTCTGTCCAACTTCCAAAGAATTCAGTTTACTTCCCACCAATCCCTTCAACATGGTAGGATACAAATTGGATGCTAAATCGGAGGGGATCAGTTTTCAAGTGGGTGTTGAAATTAACCTGTGTTTTCCCTTCGTGGTCTTCTCTACTTCGCTGCGTATTAATTGGTAAGGAGACCTTGCACCACCCTTTTCCACTGATGAAACACAACACTAAAGCCAATAGCGAATTTTGATCTCCTGCATTCAAACGATTTCAAGGATATCAGAGGAAAGTTAACTTTTCTGACAGCGTATAGGAAGATATAGTTCTGGTTATCAGCTTATTTCTTGAGTAAATAGTCTAAATAGTAATTGTCTTTATTTTTTCCGAAACTTTAGACAGCTTCAAGCCGACAATTCAGGAAGCCATAGCCGAATTTGAGACCAGGACGTGTCTGAAATTTGTGCAGAGAAGTAGCGAGACCTTGTTTATCAAAATTGTCCATGAGCCAGGGTGAGCAAAAGTCTTTTCAAAATCGAATTCTCCTCAAATTCTCATCGAAGTTCATGTCACGTAAGCGCTGTACATTATCTCATATTACTCCTTTTCTCCTCGGCCACAGCTATTTCTCTTAAAACTCGCACCACTCTCTCTCATTCACTCCCAGATGCAAACCTAAAACCAGTCACTGCTTAGTCGATCACATTTTCCTGCGCTTTAGGCTGATTGGCTCTTAAAAGTAATTTCCTTTCTTCTGATTGGCTGTTGTGATAACTTTGGTTTTGGTTTTGGCTTTTACGACACGAAAAGACCCAAAACCAAAGTTATCAGCGTATTTGTCGCTTTGAGTTCTCAAAAATTCCTTGTAATATCTAACTTTGTTCCAAATGGCCCTGATTTCTTAGTTTTTGTTTCACGAAAATCTATAGAAACGCATATTGATTGTTTTTGTCAGGTGCTGGTCATCAGTTGGTCGTCAATATTGGGGGTCAGGAACAGGACAAAAGCTGTCTCTTGGTCCCGGGTGTAATCACAAAGGGACCATCATGCATGAATTGATGCATGCTGTTGGTTTCTGGCACGAGCAGTCGCGACCAGACAGAAATCTTTACGTGGAGGTACTTTGGGAGAACATAGCGGCTGGTAACTATCACTGAGTATCCCGTTATTTAGTTTGTTTTTCTTGGATGATGGGGAACGAAGAATTTCTTTTTCAGTGTCTTGTTTCAATGCAGATGACAACATTACAGAAATTGCATCTTGATGGCAGCTATGTAGAAGAGGTTCTTGAATTTTGAATTCACTAACTGTCCCACTTCATTCACGTGGCTTTATGATTAGCGCCCTGGATTCCGTATCAACAGATCTGGGTCCGTGTCTTGGCCGGGCAACACACTTAATACGTACTGTCCCTCACTTTGTACAGAAAAAAAAAGAACGGGTAACGGCCTCTGTAGTTAAGAAGAGTTAAAGTAATGCTACCCAGGGTAGGGAAGGTAACTTTATGATGAACTAACATTCTGTTCAGGAGAGTAACTATACTCTTATTCACTTTCTCCTGTCTTTAAGATGAGGATCACAACTTTAACAAGTACAGCCATCGTGATATCGACCGACTTAAGGTCCCGTATGATTTTGACTCCATCATGCACTACGGGCGTAAAAGCTTCTCCAAAAATGGCAAAGAAACCATCCGATCCATCCTGGATCCTAGTAGGACTTTGGGACAGAGGAATGGATTTACTGACCTTGATGTTCATGAAATAAATGCACTCTATGATTGTGCAAGTGAGAGGAGAATTGTTTTTCTTAGTATGTAAATAGCTAGGCCATTATTGAGATAGACGTGTACTAAACGAAACTTCTTGGTGGCTCTTTCTGATTCCAAACCATATACCAAAATCTATTCAAGTGGAATTTATTTATTAACAAATATTTCAAGTCTATTTTAAACTCTAAGTATACATTTGCCCTCTAGAATTGTTAAGAGGCGAAACAAGCCTTATCCCGGCCCTAAGCGCCCGGGACTCTCTAATCAAGAGAAAACGAAACAGAGATGTTTGTCTCGCGACCGTTCACTGCCCTAATGAGTTCTGAGTTGTCTTTCATGTCAGCTTCGAATTAAGGTACATCATGAATAGGAGATTGTGTACCAGAGAGACACAAGCAACATCAATACGAAAAAAAAAACTTTTAACAACCCAAAATTTTACGTTTAGGTTCTAGAGGAGAAACGTGAAAATTATTTGTCTTTTTTCTTCTCATTTCTACGTCTTTTGTTCATTAGCAAGTGACAGTTGGAGTACCTGGTCAGAATTCGGTCCATGCAGCACCTTCTGTGTTAAAGACCGTCAACGTTTCTGCACCTCTGGTGACGTGGATAAGGACTGCCCAGGAGCGGACCAGTACGGAGTTCAACAAGAACAAGTCAAGTGCAGTGACAAGGAGTGTCACGGTTTGTTACAATCAAACTGCTGCCCAATTTTATGGCCCCAATATGTAATCATCTAATCATCCGAAAAGTAGGTGATACACCTATTTAAATGGGTAAAAGGAGAAATTATGGTGCAATCGTAATCAATCACCCTGTTCCTATGTTGCCTTTCAGCAGCCACATGAACCAACCAGTGTCCAATTCTTTGTGTCGTTTGGTGTTATTTTTCCGCCACAAAGGTGGAAACCAATACACAATGCTTTAACTCGACAGCTGTAGTTTTTGCCACTCATTGAACTGTTCGACTTCCAGTAGGAAGCATGGGCGAGGATGGGAAAATTCTTTAGCAAGGGGCCTCCATCAGCATCTTGCTATTTTGTTTTCTTTGGTTGTCAATAATTACATTTTTTTAAAAATCCATTCATAATTACATTTTTTTTAAAAATCCATTCATTAAATTCCTTCCAATTGCACAGCACCCATCGACGGTCACTGGGGCCGCTGGTCATCATGGGGTTTGTGCAATGCTGAATGTGGGTTTGGAACACAAACCAGAACAAGATCCTGTGACGATCCACCTCCACGATATGGAGGCAAACAATGCACTGGTATCTCGAAAGGTTCCCAAGACTGCAAACTGAAGTCATGTGGAATCGGTAAGTAGACATCGGTAAGACTGAGTGACTCTGGCTTGTAGACACACAAAGCTTTTTGCTTGTATGGAAAGCCGACAATGAGCCTTCCTACCCAGGGATACACGCGTTAGGTCGTAACTTTGACCTTGACTAAGGAATCCAAGGCTACCCTTGAGGCTACCCCAAAGGCCAATCCAAAGGCTACCGTAGTAGTGTCCTCTGTCTAACAATAGGAAAAATTTAATCCCTTTTTGTAAGTTAACCTAAAACTTCTGCATTGCCAGCTAGACTTGTTTGGTATTTTTCTGGTATAACAAAATCGTGTCATTATTAAAGTGTATCGCTATCCTACTAGGCCTAAGTAACTTTATAATAGGGCATCGCACTCTCTATCGGTTCTTGCATATGTAGAGCCTTTTCTGCACAAAACTTTTTCATATAGGCCCCACTTTTATCATTCTTCAGGGCCTTATGATTGTGAATTTGACTTTGATGGGATGTGCCATTGGAAGACAGATGACAGTAATCCCTCAGGTTTCACCTGGGAGCGAAACTCAGGCACCACACCTTCGTCTAGTACTGGACCATCCGGAGATCATACATCCGGACCAGGTAAAAATGAAGATTTATCACAAATTTGTATTTATTCGTCCTTCATGAAGGTTTACATCACCGCATCGCCAGAGGGAAAATTCAGCACATTTAGCTTCAACAAGAAAGCATTGTAGATACTGTTCTTACATCTGAGGGTGTAGAGTTTTCAACGTCTATGTAAGGTGTCTGTGTAAGGTGAACAAAAGGTTGCAGTCTAAACGATAATAGAGTTAAAAATAACTCAAGGATTATAGAAACTTCAGTTGGTGTCACGACTTCTTAAAAATACCGATATTGCAATTATCATTTGCTCGGACCTTTTCCTTACCTTTTCCATCTGGTGCCACACGAGCTAAGTACCAAACAATGCCAGCTTGCGGTAATGAATCTATCGCTGCCACCTATAACCTAAGCTCTTTCTTTCTAGGCTACTACCTATATGCCGAAACCAGTGGTATTCTTAAAGGAGACCGGGCACAGCTTGTCAGCCGAACCTTCCCTGCAACTAACGGTCGTTGCATGACGTTTTGGTATCACATGTATGGCTCAGGGATGGGAGATTTGAATGTGTATGTCAATATCAACGGTACCAAACATAAGGTCTGGACCATGTCTGGTGACCAAGGAGACGAATGGAAAATGGCCAGAGTTACTCTTGTTAGCAAGGGGTACCAATACCAAGTAAACACAACTTATAAGTCTTTTTTTAAGTCTTTTTTACACCCAGCTTAATTCTCAACTTAAAGTCCTTTCGGAAATATTTGCACGAGTTCAATTGTCCTCTACCCGACGCAACTGTCTTTATCTAAGACTAACCCTTTTTATGACCAAATTCTGATCTGCTCTCAAAAAAGTATCCTTCAATCAGATTAAGACCTCGTTGGTGCATGAAACCAAGCGTCTTCCAATGATACAAACAGCTTGGAATGTTTTTTTTTGGGAGGGGGGGGGGTGGGGGGTGAAATGGATTTCCTAAATCAGTATCTTTCCTGAAAGTCACCTCAATGCAGATCTGCCCATACACGATCACACTTTGTGTTCGTATTTTTTACCCTCTCCCCACGCGAACCAAGACATTGCTACTGGACTATATAGAATGGTGTGGGACGATCAAAGCGATGTGAACTGCTTCTTAAACCGTGTTTCTCCACCTTAACTGATGAAATGACTTATAGACTTTTTTTCTCTGCAGGTGATATTCGAGGCAGTTCGTGGATCAAGTTTCCGAAGTGACATTGCACTGGATGATATAAGCTTTAAGGATTATCCTTGCCGTAAGTCACTTCTTTTCAAAAACATGACGCACAGTCTATCATGATATCTCGCGCAATCTCTCTAATGGGACGGAAAAGGCTGGGGGGGAGGGGGGAGGGGAGAAAGCCCAGAAAGTATGAGAAAGGAAAGCGTCAGCTCGGAAAGGGTATTAACCGTGTACACCCTAACATCAGAATGCATATTCTCCATAATGTTACCAGAAATTTCCTATGGTGCTGACAAGGAGAATTTGTCTAACAATCAAGGGCTTCTTTAATCATTGTGACCTCTATTCTCGCGTGATTCGAGGTGTTATTGTTGGGAGAAATTTGATGCTAGTCACTCTAAGGGGTTAAAAGGTTAAAGCAAGACGCTCTACTTCCACATTTAAATAGTTTTGAGGTACGTTAGCTCATCAGCCATTATAACTATAATCAAAACCTGCCCAAGTAGCGAACAGCTGACAGTACGATTCCAAGTGGTTCTGAATGTGGAGGACTTTAAGCATAAGCGTGGATTTCTTTTTATCCTATAGTGGAAGCCGTCGGTTGTTACTTGGACAGCGTCTCTGCGCGTGCGTTTCCCGATTTAGTTAAGAACTTTCGAGGACATATAGACTGGTACCACATAGAAAACACCATCGGCGACTGCGCCAAAGAAGTGCAAAAGCTAAACCTCGCGGTAAGTCCACGTAAAACCATAAAGGATGCCCATTCGTATGCATTAGGAAAATCTGAGCGTATTTCGTATCAACAGCGGATAAGTTGTTCACAAAATCTTCATGGTTTTCAGCAGCGCTGTAGTAGTTTTAGGCGATCGCCAACCCTTCGTAACCCCTCATAAATGGAGAGTAAAGTTAGTTGATTAATCATTTCATGGGTGAATATTCTCAGACTCAGCAGAGGAGCTTCCTTGCTACCGATACGTACATTCTGTATTTCAAACTATGAACTCTGGGTTTTAAGCCATTCACCCCCATGATCTGAAAACCAATTCTCTTCACTCTCTGTCGTACATTTTTTTTAACATTTTCGCGATGAGAATTTGGTGTTCATTCGATATTTTGGACCCTCCCAGGAGTGAAAGGGTTAAATCCACCTCTCTAAACCACTAAGATCTGAGGTAGCCTCCATCGTCGCCGTTACTCCCTCTTTCCAACGGAAGGGAATGGGAAAGAAAGCGTGACAGGATTTAGGGCGTGCTGCGTGAGCATCCATCAAAATAATATTCAGAATAATATACTTAACCAAGCCTGAATGGAGCTCAAGATGGTTAACTTTCTTGTCCTTCAATTTACTGAAACTCCTCACTGGCTGTTGAAGAGTTGACTTACAACTTTGTGACTGGTCATAATTTAAATAGGGGTGGGAAGAGGAAGAAGAAGAAGTAGGGGGGGCTTTGTTTTTTTTTTATAAATGTTACAAATACGGAGTTTTTCATCTTCTGTCCCATCCTTTACTTTGCTCTCCTTGATTAAGAACCACTCTAATAAACTGTGTATAAAATGCATCAATCAATTCGAAGCTTTACCATCCCACAGGCAGCCCCCTGGAAACTTGAACTTTTGAAGATTGGCTTGTTCAAGTTCCTTCCCCCCCCCCCCCCCCCACCAACCTTGAGCAAAAATTGCCTCCTAACGGCTCACCCAATATTGTACAATTCTCTGTGTCAAGAGCTCCTGACAATATGAAAATTGTCTTTCTAATCCATTCACTCATCACAGCAGACTCTTTACCTTTAAACTCCTACATTAAAGCATGAGTATTAAGCTGAAAAGACTTTACACTTCCAGTTCAAATGCCTCACCCCACCCTGGCAAGGTTCAAATGCCCATGAGTTGTCTGGGGTTGAAGCTGTGAATCGATGGGTGCATAACGCGATTCAATTATCTTTAAATAACTGTTATTGTGTTAGGTTTTTGGTCTTCAGTACTATGGAGAATGCTGGAGTGGCAGCCCAGAGAAGATACAGTATGACAAATATGGAATTGCCCCATCTGAGGGCTGCTGGGAGGGGGTTGGAAAGCATTGGACAAACTTTGTTTATAAGATAGTTTAGTAGAAGGTAAGAATGTTTTGATTCTTCTGAAATAGCAAACATTATCAGAAAGCTTGTGTTTATTCTAGATTGCAACATGACAGTGGAATTTAAAATCCCAAGCAGCAAATTTTCTTGAGATTGCCTCACCCTTCAGGCAGTGAAGCAACAGGAATATAGAGCCTCAAGAGAAATAAAACAGACCCAAGCCGGTCTGCAATACACCCCATCTACATGTGTGCTGTGCACTTGTTGAGAAGTAGTTTTGAAGTGTTTGGTAAAAGAGAAAATCTAATTTTAATCTTTTTAATTTGCAGCCTGGAAGGACATGGCTTATCAAACAAAGATCATTAAAGGAAACAAACCTGTTTAAAACAATAATAATTAAATCTAGTACTGGAAACTTAAAAAAAATCTCAATAAAGGAAGTTGAAATCATAAACATGGTCTTTGCTATGGATTGCTCCTTTTCCAAAATTCAATCTGGTCTAAGTACCATTTAATTCTCTTAGTGATAATAATTTTTCATAAGATAACAATTTGATGCTTATATGTGCCACTGCAACTTGCATGTCCCCAAAAACTTCACTTAAAAAGACCAGATGAACAAATAAACAAGTTTTATAATCAGCACAGTTGGAAGTGACCAGATCATTCACAAGAATTCTTTTCCCTTCATTTATTCCTTTTCCAGAAATCAGTTTCTTTAAACATAATCAAATTGCTCATTACCAATATCCCTAAGTGGTAAAAGGCACTGCAGCACTTCAATACAGTACCCCTTGCATCTACTGCAGCACCTCCCCCCTTGCCACTGATGTCAAGCGCATGTAATTTGTGGGAATTAAACAGGTTTCCAGATCAATCCTTTAGAAAATTTGCCATTGAATCAATAAACATCATTCAATTGTTCATTACCAATATCTCTTACTGGTCAAAGGCATGGCAGTATTTCAAGTACACTACCCCTTGAGTGTACTGTAGCATCCTCCCCCCTCTCCTGTGCATCAAGTGCATGCGATTTACAGGAATTACACAGGGTTCCAAATCAAACCCTTAGGAAATTTGCCATTAAATAAATAACAATTGTAATTTGTCTTCAGCCATATTCTGAATAAATTGAGCTTTCTCAGACTTTCCCTAACTAAACAGGTCTGCACTAGGCTACAAAATCACACATCATTTTAAATTTTCATAACCTGTGCATGAGCCCTGTTTAGGTATCAATTTTAGCAAAATAATAACTTGATAGAAGCAGGCATCTGAATTGTGTCAGTCATAACGCAAAACACATGGTACAAACTTAACACTTTATTCTACAAATATATTTACATTTTCTTCAAGATTTTCTGTAACAATCTTAGTGTGAGCAAAGGACATTGAAATCTTAGCAACAAATTTACTTGGAATTTAAGTTGACTCCTTTCCACCCACTTGGTTGAAGAGTTTATTCTTAATGACTTGGGACATGAGACCATGTATAGCCTCAATGGATGTTTTGGAGCTGAAAAAAAGAAGTTATAAAGCAGCAAATATGCATATCATCATCAAAAAAATTGCTTTGCAAACCTTTTTAGTACTGTTAAGAATGACAATAGTGTTTGGCACAACATCATATTTTGGCATAATGATTAATTAACCATTTTGACTTCAGGTTGAAAGATCCTGGGTTAAGCCATAACTTGCTTATTTTCCAGTGTCCTTGCCCCAGACACTTCACTCTAGTAATACCCATCCTTCACCCAGGTGTATAAAATGGCAAAATTTCAGGGAAACTTGATGAATTTCTCAGAGGGAACCTGCCATGCCATAGCATCCCCTTTAGTATCAGTATGGATGCTTCTTGTCCCTATTTGCCTGGGAAACTGGAAAGACCTGGCATCATCACTCATCATACACTATACATAACTATGTTACTTTCCTCTGACAAAGGGCTAATGCTCAAAACACCAGCTTAGAAACACCTTAGGGTGGCCAATTTCTGCTATCAAATCAACTGATAACACCAAATTATCTTGTTGTACTCCCCAGCAATGCAGCACCACAGAAATGTTCCCCCTTAATCAATTATGTAAGTTTTTCAATATACCTATCTCTAGTGGTTTTTGCCAACTTTCCTTCCTCCTTCTTGTCTTGATCCATACCAATCATGAAACTCCCCATGCGACCTACCTAACAGACACAAGGCACTTTGCAAATCAACCACATGTGATTTAGACAATGTTTAGAATGTTTTGATATGTTTGCTAATAGTGAAAAACTTATGAAAAGCATAGGGCATCAATTTGATTTCAAAGTAAATAACTTACAATTGGAAGAATATTTAATAAAAGAAAATGAAATTTTAAACACAGAGGAATCCAAGAAGATGACCAACTATGATATAGAAGTAGAGTGAATTCTGTTTCATTGAATGAAATGCAATTTGCATTCCCTCATTCCCTCTTGAAAAATGAGACTTTTTCTTACTTGAGATTCAGCTTGTTCTAGTTTTTCAGAGAGATCTGCTATTTGATGGTTGGTATAGTCTGCATTCTGAAAATAAAAGAAACACAGCACTCAGAACAGGATACAGGGTTACAGGCTAAACTGCCAGCCAACATACATATGCATACATGTACAGGCTAAACTGCCAGCCAACACACATATGCATACACAGCCAAGAATACTACAGAAACTGGATCCATTTGTAACACAAAATGCCACTCTTGGATTTACTTACATGAATCATCAGTATTGAAAAGGCCAAAATAAGTGAATTTAAGAGTAAGAAAAAAGCATTGCATTATCCACTCACCGTAAGTAGACTTGAAGATGACAGTGTATTTACCCAGTATTTATTCCACAACATCTCAAGAAGCTTTCTATCTAATGCTGATTTGAAATATGCAACCTCCAATGAATAATATCTGCAAATATTTCAAAACATGGCAGTTATACAGACAATATGGATTATTCTTCCCAAATCATCAAACTTTTCTTTCATTTCATCCTGTGCTTTTCAGATTTTGGTCCTTATACATTAAGTTTCTTGTCCAGTAGTGCTTACAAGGGGTTTATAAGCACTTTCTAATTTACTGAAAACCATCTTTCACACCTCTGCTTAACTGAGACAAGCAGACAAAATTTTTTCCCTGACTTCCTTATCATATGAAATTAAGAGGACAGAGATGTAATTATATGAATTTAAGTCCTGGGCACAGTTCATAGAATGTCAGTATTTAAACTATGAATAAAATCATCATTTATCGGTTCTCTTCTGCACTTAACATATAACTGTTAGGAAGTGTCTGCTTACTGTTTGCAATGGACTCCAAAGTCTTCTATCTTGTTCAAAGGAATAGTCTGATATTCAGAAGGTCCTTCATCTGGTGGCTTGTATCCCTGGATACCAAAGGAAACATTTAACTAGCATAAGTATTTAGCTCCTTCTAAAACAAAAATTTCCTCAGTCCTTATTATCATCAAATTTCTCCTCAATCTTACCTTGGGATATGTGCGGAATGCTCCTAAATTTACCTTTCCAGCTGAAATAGTTCGTGTGGGATCAATCTATGGCAGAAGCAGATGACCTTAAGGTTTAGGGCAAGTAGAGTGTCAATCAAGAAAGCTTTTAAAAGGAACTTATAAAGTTTAAATGCACAAGTTGAAATTTGCATTTGTTGTTATTTATTGATATTACTGTTGGATGTGAACATGTATCGTCCATGAGAAAGTAGTCCTGAGAGAGACTGATGTCAGTAGTAACCACTGACTTTTCAACAACCTGAGTGGAAGTCTCAGCTGGACAATCACACTACATGATCATGTTTTACCAGGGTGTGAAATTGCACCTAATACAGGCACCAATGTGACTAAATTTTTCACTTTGGTGACCAAATCCTGAAAATTAGTTGCCAAATTGGCGACTAGAATGTTTCATCATGACTTAACTTGTAGATATAGTGAATTACTAGAATCTGCAAAGATAAATCCACGGCAAACTTCCTCGTTAAGTTTGATTCCAAAATGCAGCACATGCATCTCGATAACTAGACACCATATTGGATTTAAGTTGCAGGTGAGCTTGAAGGTTGTATACCATCAATCCTAGTGTCCACTTTGTAGCAGGTTAAAGATCTTTTTCCTTACATAATTTTGGAGGGTCTATCTAGAATGCTGACAGCGTAAAAAAAAGGGTTTTGTTGGTCTTTGAAAATGGCAACCAACTTTCTTTGAATTGGCTACCACTTTGAAGAATTTAGGAGCCAAGTGGCTATCAGAAAAAAAAAAAAAATTTCACATCCTGTTTACCCCTGCATTCAAACCAATTACTGTTTTACTGTTACACTAACCACAATAGCAACAAAAGGTTCCTGGAACTGTTGATTCACCATCTGTGTACCAACATCAATTCCTGACAGCCAACAACCATAGCCAGGGTGACTATGATACCAACCAATGGCATTCTCCAGACGACCAACCTGCCATGGACGAGACTCATATTGCTAAATTGTATTTTTCACCCTAGCACCTTGTATGTTTATGTCTTGAAAGTAAGGTTGACACAAACCATAACCAACTGCAGTGCCAAGATTTACACCTTTTAGCATACTTTGTGCTTTTTTGTTTCTGAATAGTTTTTCTCTATGCAAGTTCATTTTCAGTGACAGAAAGCATTTAATGCAATCAATAAAAGCCATGTGTGCATCATATCACTGAATGAAGGTTAGCAACAATCCTCATAACATAATGAAGGCTTTTTCTTACCAATTTAGATGACTCAATGTATTCTGCCATGTATTCATAAGCTGCAGCTTGTGCATTGACTCTTGTCTCTGTTCCTTCAACTGGTAAAGCAAATGCATCCATGACAATCATGGTGTTGCCATCAACTTTGCCCAACATTAGTCCCATGACTTCCAATGTACCCCCTGACCTGGCATGCATCACCTAATAAATAAAAAGAAAGTCTCATGCCAGACTAAGTTTTATCCTTAGAAGGGTTATTTACCTCCCTACCAACCATGTACATGTACATTTACTCATAATAATGGTATGCAGGTAATTACTCGCAAAGAAATCTGATTATATGAGAGAATAGTGTCCGGTCCTTAAACAGCCCCATAGGGGCTCATGTGTGGTGTAAGATGCTCACCAGCCTCATTCTTAACCAAGAAACAAACTTAACACAACTATTCGACTGATTAAGCCATCTTCTATGATGTATTATGTGTGATGGATGGAAAAAATAGAGAGATATTATCCATTATCTATTGTAAAAGATGATGTTTTTTTTTTTCCTCTTTCTTGCCTTGATGTGTACTTGGGATACGAGAGGCCAGCTGAGTTTGGTGTGAAAGCAACCTTAACTTTGTATTGGTCTGCTTGGAGTTATGACCTGCATGCTTAGCACTCAGGCCACAACTCCAAGCAGAAAACTCAATCATGATGTAAGACAACACAGACCACAAACTTGGTTAGTTAGAGTGGTGTACATGTATATAAATTATTCAAATAGAAAATCCAGGACAAGTATAATTCTTTAGGAATATGGGAGGGCTTAAAATAAGTCAGCTGCCTGTCTAGAAGAGTAAACAGTTTCCTACCATTTTCAACAAGGCCAGCGCTGAAATTTTAATGTACTTGAAGTAGTGAGGGCTATAGATTGAATAATAATGAAATCGAAGTTAGTAAGTGGTAAATTACACATGGATACCATGTACTTTTTTTTTGCTGTCGAGGCATAAAAATGAACATTCGAGGTTTTTTGCACCAGTATACATAAGATTTTCCATACGCTAAATGATTTGACACAAAAGCCATGACAATTTCATTTACTTCATAGAGGAACTCACTCTTTCTGCCATGGTTTTGCTTGCAGAATTTCTTGCTGTTGCTGGCGGTCATACTTAAAAATTTCATCTACGCTGTTAATTGTCTCCATGTTATTGGACATTTCCCAAGTCTTAAAGGCCATAGAAGTATCCATTGAGGACATTTTTAATTTAAAATAGAGAAGAAAATCCTCAAGCTTGAATGAAGAGACAAAATGGCGGCTATTTACCCATGCTGCTTATCGCGCAGCACAAGAGTTGAGGGTCTGGGACGAGAAGGAAGAGAGGACGCCATATTGATAAAACTAGTGTAAACAGTGAAACGAGATTGTTTCAAAGCGATCTTTTTCTTGTCTTCCACGGTTTGGGTGTTTCAAGACAACAATTTGATATGGGAGAAGTGTATGCACCTACGGTAAGTGTTTTCAAGCTGTAAATTAAGAGCAGTAAGCCCTATTTATCAGGCACATGCTTTCCAGTTTCTCTTTGTTTTGTGTTTGCTACCGGCTTTATGTCATCAGCTGTTTGCTAGATCTTTCTTATCAACACGCGCTGCACTCATTGTTCTACATTGTTTATTTGAATTATTTTGCACAGTTTGTTCTTCGCTCCACGAAATAAGCGTACTTGGACATGACTGTCATTATTCAGAACTAAATATTTACATGATCTGTGATATTCAGACAGGTGTTGAATTAATATATGAATTGAATTTCGACTCTATTGCTGTACGATATGTGCGATCTGTGAAACGAGGATTGATCCGAGTGCTCTTAAGGAAACAAATTGGGTTTAAGTGGGCACGAACTGGAGAAAATGTTACAAGTATTTCACAGGTGTGCAGTTGATTCTGCTCGAAAGTGCTCTTAGCTTGTGAAGCTATCATTTAGTCACTGCTTTCCTTCAGTGTGGATTAATACTGCATCACCAACAGTACATGTATATTAAATAATTTTTCATAACAATACAGATCACAATAAAAACAATGAACATTTTAAGTACATGTTTCTGGCCAGTACAGAGAATCAAGCTGTTGATAGGAGTCAGACGCTGAAAAAACAAACAGAGAAAGTTGACACAAATGTGTTTTTCAAAGATCACAAATTTGAAAATGTTGGCACACAGAAAAACCAAGATTTATCTTTACAACCACTCACAACAACTTTTGTTCTTGTTCCCATTTAATATAATATATATTAGAAATGTAACATGTACTATCTTAAAGTTTTTTTAAATATCACAGCACATTTAGAACTTTATGTATAATATTTTCCCAGCAAATAATGTTGGAGACCAATTTGTAGAAAACTAATTTTGTCCTAAGAAAATAAATTAGTTTTCATAAGAAAATCCTTCATTCTGATTGGTGTATGTATCTGTTTCATATTAGCTATTAGAGAGCTGGGAGGAAAAAGTCTCCAAAGTTGATACAAAAAACATGTATTGTGAGAACATCCTATGCTAATTATTGTACTAAAATACTACCTTCAATGAGACTGGTACAATCATCAACAGAATGATTGATCCCTTCTGAAATTCTGTTGTGTCTGAAAGGCAATGCTTTTTATCAACTTTGTAAAATTTGGTGCTTGTTTTTGATTAGATGATAAGGTGGTTTCTTTTTGTTTAAAACATCTCTTGACTCTCAGTTTTGTGGTAAAAAGCTGCAACTCTGACTGAGTATAAAACTGGATTTTTCTTTTAAAGCAGATCAAAACGTTAGTTTTAGAACTTGAAAATATTCCTCTTCTGTGTCCTGTTGGTTGAGTCCATTGTGATAACATTATTGTGGTTCATGTCCTACTCAGGGTCAGTCTGAAGCAGCACAACTTCTAGCCACTTTCTGGCCAAGGCAAATGCAAGAAATCAGAAATATGAATACAGTAAGTACTCTGAATGATGGAGTGTATAAAGACAGGGACTTTTAGCCCATTAGACAACATTATCACTGTATGAACAAGTTTTAGAGTAGTACATGTGAAGTAATGCTCAAATGTTGACATTCTAGATTCGAAACTCAATCCTCATTGCTTGTAAGTTTGAAATTTGAGTTTTGATTTTCAAGAATCATAATTGTAGTTTCAAGAATCAAGAATTGAGTTCTGAAATACTTGAAGACTTTTTCAAGGAAGTGAGCTTATTTAATCCAGCATGGAGCAGTTATGGTACATATAGATAAAGCACTTGATATGCAGCTTTCTTAGTGGTGATAGTTTCAGTGGATTCCATTTTCCACAAGACCTAAGTTCTCCTTTATTTATCATTGCCAATAACAGACAAAATATTCCATCACATCTATAATACATGTTACACACAGTGATAATGATGACGCCAGCTTTCTTCTTCCCTTAGCACTTCATTTGTTATATTCCAATATACTCTGTCTTTGCTAACTACAGCTGAAGTTAGTCAGTTTTTAGTCACTTTTTCATCTGTTGTTTCTCAGAATGATTTCAAAGTTCAAGAGTTACCATTAGCAAGAATCAAGAAGATAATGAAGCAAGATGAGGAAGTCAAAGTAAATGTTTTTGCTTCTATTGTAGGTTCTTTTGCAGCACATTTTCATGTGGACATAGGCTTAGTTATCATACATAAAGGATATTACATAGTAGAACAAACATGTATTCAGATGTCATCCTCAAGCAGAAATACCACTTGTACACATTTGTTACAAACAAGTGCTGTAAAACACTTGTCTGTATGCTCAATTTATTTAATGAGGTATGACCCTAAACATATTTTTTATACATTGTTCTCCTTTGATTTGTGCTTGGACAAATTATTGTATCAAAGCAAAATTGTTTCTTTATACGTTAACAAGCTCCTGACTTTTCACATTTTGGTACAATGAACAGTCACTATAGATATGTAGAATTTACATCAATGCAAATATGTATATATATAAGTACACGTTTTAGTGCTATTTGATTGCATAGTTAAAAAATGAAAG
Organism: Pocillopora verrucosa; assembly: GCF_036669915.1. Classification (NCBI taxonomy): domain Eukaryota; kingdom Metazoa; phylum Cnidaria; class Anthozoa; order Scleractinia; family Pocilloporidae; genus Pocillopora; species Pocillopora verrucosa. Next base: position 12,571,742 of record NC_089313.1, on the reverse strand, counting down.
GCGTTAACTCCTACTTATCAATATTTGTTCTGTCTTTCTTTTATAGATGATCAGTGCAGAGGTAAAGGATTAGTCTTGTTCATTATTGTGGAATACACAGATAATGTATATCAGTGCAGTTTGCTCAAAAGATGATGCAAATATTGAAATATTTTCATCATTATTATGGTATCATTCCTATGGGTCATTCTGGTTTTCTTGTTATTTTCTCCAATGCAAAGCTAAGGAGAGATTGTATATCCTTTGCTTTTCCCAGTTAACTCATTCTGCATTCTTTTCATTTTTATAACTTGTGGTTGCATTGGTTAAACAAACAAGGTGTCAAACAAACTGTGATACATTTTTGGGGTGTGGCTTGTTTTCTAATCAATCAATTGGCAATTTTAGTTTGACTATCAATAACGTGTTATCAATGAGTTGATTTCATGGGTTTTTATACATTTTCTTTTTCACTCATCTTTTTCAATCTTCTCCCACTACTTTAGGATGTGCATCTACATTGTACATAGCACAAAGGACATTTCTCTGATGTACACACATGTAGAGTGTACTATTGCTTTAACTTCCCTTTGCTGTCATCTTTAGAACTGGTTCTTTGTATTTTGAAGATTTAAATTTTTCTTTATTATTTTAGGCTCCTGTTCTATTTGCAAAAGCAGCTCAAATTTTTATTAATGAGTTGTCACTCAGAGCTTGGATTCACACAGAAGACAACAAGAGAAGAACCCTCCAGGTACAGTGAACATTTCCCTTTGGATCTTAACCCTTTACACTCTAACATCAGTATGGATACTCTCCATACTGTTTTCTGTACATTTCCTGTGGTGCTGACAAGGAGAATATGTTTAACATTCTGGAGCTTTTTAAATTGGTGATCATTTCTTTTATTCTCATGACCTTTACATTTGATTCACGGGTGATACTGTGAGGAGAAATTAGATGCCAGTCACTTGTAGGGGTTAAAGGATTATGTGGTCATGTCAACAGTTCAGCTTTTGTGACTGGAAGTGGTAATTGCAGGGTAGTGATTTGTGGGGGTGTGTGTATAATTAATTGACCACTCCCCTTAGGAGGTTTTCAGGGCAAATACAGACAAATTGAAAAATTGTGAGTAAATGGAGTGTTGAAAAGCCCCAAAAGGCAGGAGGTAGACCAGTTGGCTATATACAAAGTGCAGCCAAGGAGTTCAACTCAGAAGAACTGTAACAAATCCAGAGAGTGGGAGGGTGGAGGGCTTGAACTGGGACCATCAGATTACAAGACTAGGGCCCTTAACCACTTGGCCACACTGCCTCCATAATCAGATGTGACAATGCTAGAAATCATTAAAAAAAAGTGAATGTAAACAAGCAATTAAAATGTTAACATACTGAAAGTAAATTTGTTTTACTTTGACTAACACACTATAATTACTTTTATTTTTTGCAGAGAAATGACATTGCTATGGCAATTACCAAGTTTGATCAATTTGATTTTCTCATTGATATTGTGCCAAGAGATGAACTCAAACCTCCTAAGCGACAGGTAGTGATTAGTGACTTTCATAAACTTATTTTATTAATACACTCCTTCAAAGGAAGTCTTGACATACTTAAATTGAAATAATTATAACAGAGCTCGCAGAGTGTGGCCCCATAATTATACAAAATAGTAGTAACCCATCAAGCCGAAAAAATTTGAATGTACGACCATATGACCGTACAACCATACAACCGTATAAGGTGCTACTTTTAACATGTGTGGTCAACTGTACTGCAGGCATGCCAACACCATGGCTTTGTTCAGAAGTCCAGTGGTCAGTGCACTGGGCTACGAGTCAGACGACCCACACTGTAGTCCTGGCCGGGGCAAGGTGTTGTGCCCTTGAGACATGCAGGAAAAAAAAAATGCGAGCTCCACTTTTAGGCTTGGCTAAATCTATATATTACCAAGACATACATGACATACTCACATGTATGCATGAGTAGAATTATTACTCAGGAATATGAATAAACAAGTAGAGTGTATGTTTGTGGGCATAAATATGCTCTGGACCCTTCTTAGAGTCATTTTAACCTTGCCTAAAGGCTCAGGTTGAAATGACTAAGAAAGGTCCAGAACTTAATCATGCTTAGCAACATTAACTGTTTAACTACTACAATAACCTTGGAAGGCATTGAGAGAATAAAAAACTGAAAAAGATTTTAAAAAAACAGCCTGAACAATTACACAAGTGTGGGAGTGGGCTAAAATATATTTTAGCTCGAAAAATATGCCATAATGCCCAATAAATTTGTAATAATAACTTTAACTGATTTGTGCATTGTAATATTGTCATCTTCATATCAGGATCCAATTCGTCAGACAGTGGTTGCTCCTGATCAAGTTCAGTACTACTTCCACCTTGCCCAACATCATGCAGTTTCAATGCAACAGCAGCAGCAACAGCCTCAGCAAGGACAGCAGGCACCCCAAGCACAACAGGCGCAACAACAGATAGCAACACAAGTGCAACAACAGCAAGTGGCAGCCAGCACCCAGCCTCAGACTATAATAACTGGTGTGCCAACACAGCAAATTGTCACCATGGCAGTAAGTTACATTTATCCCCAGGAGTAGCAAAAGTTTCACAACATTTTGATAAAATTTAATGGTTCTGATTAAATCATGGATGTAAGAACAACTTTACAGTGTATGTGGAAAATGTTAATTCCTGCCAAAAAGTAAAAATGGCAAGGAAGCCCTTCTTAGCAAAGTGCATTCATTCATGCATCTTTTGTTTCAGCCTGGACAGGCTCAGATGCTACAGAACCAACCACAGGAACAAAGTGATGTTCAGTATCCAGTTAGTAAAAAGGCTATTACTTTACATGATATTTGAGATCTATTTATTTTTTCCACCAAATGAGTATTTTCAGGCTTTTCTTATGATTGTAGGGATACAGCCCTAACCCTCCTGAACACAAACCTAAGAGAAGAACTGCAAATTGGATACCTCACAATCAGCAAGAATAAGGTTTATAAACTGGGCTTTGGCATTCCAAATTGTCTGAGAGGGTTTTGGTTATCCTTGGGGTTATTGATGTCAATACACTCAGTGAAGTCCACAAACAGGGACAGGGGGGAAGTTTTTTTATATTTTTTTTGTAATGTAATTGGACTACATGTATCTTGTAACAATCACAGGGTTTTCTGTCAGTTTTTGTAAGCTTGCACATGGCTTTGCCTAAATTTCTCACGAGAGAGAAGATCACCACGGAATTAAGAACATGGCAAGGCAAATCCTGCCATTGTTGTTGACATCACTGTTACAACTGTACATTGTCAATGTTCAAAGTACAAATTTATAAGATGGTTAAGAAAATCATAGATAGTTTAATCAAACAAAGTTATGTTCCTCTGATGAACAATTATCACTCTTAATTGTTTTACCTCTGTTATCAACAGGTCCATTTTAACTCTCCACAATTGCAGTACCTCCGTATGCAGCAGATTCAGCAACTTCAACAACAGCAACAACAACAGCAGCAGGCACAAGGCCAACAACAAGCGCAACAAACAACCCAACAACAACAGGCTGCACAACAGCCTGCACAAACAACTGCTGAACAGGCACAACAGCAGGCTCAGCAGCAAGCGCAGCAGGCCACTGCTCAACCAACGGAGTTTACATTCACTGCTGGAGGACAGGTAAAAAATGACGCAGGTCAGAGGTATTATTTTAAAGGGGGTACGTTTCTAAAGAAACTGTGGCGCTGCGTCGGTGGAATAGTAAAACAGGGTAATTTATTATTATCAATTGAGTTGATAACGTAAATTGGCCACCGTAAAGAGTTTCAAAGCTGACTTTACGATCGTTAGCCCTTCGTTAGAGCTTAGAAGAGCTTTAAACAATTTGTTATATATTTTCATCATAAAAAATACTTGAATAGTATATTTGGATGTCACAAACGTAATTTGTCGAGGCAAAAAAGGCAACAATGTTTGGTAAAGAAACAAAGATGGTAGAAGGCGTAGAGTATTTCATATTTATCACGACTGAACATCGATAAATTCAGGGTAAACTTAACCAGGTGAACAAACCAGGGAGGTTTCACAACTGTAGCCTGTCAGAAGTATGGTTAGTCAGAAGTTTGTTGAGCAATTCTCTATGCAGTATCAAATTCAGGAAAGGTGCTGCTTTCATTTGTGAAAGGACTTTCAACAACATTCCAATGTTGCCTTATTTGAAATAAGTTTCGTGTAAGTAAATCACCAACCGGAAGACGGATACGAGGTAAAAGACTTACATCCATCGTGAGACAAGTGAGTACATTTCTCTTTTGAAATATCATTCAGTGTGTGTACCCTCTTGTTTTTTTTCACTACTAACAGATTTACCAGCTTCAGCAACATCCACACACTGGCGTTACTGCCGTGGCTGTAGCAGCACCACAGGGAACTTATATTCAGCAGCAAGGCGCCACCGCAGAACAAGCCTCACTCACAGCTACTGAAGCACAGCAACAGCAATAGGAAGGTAACTAAACCGCACTTAACCTTTTATAATATAACACATTAAATGTTTATAGAATTTCAGTCAACAGATTGTACCTCAATATGCGACATGTAAAAAGTCGTGTCAGAGTTTCCTGAGTTTAAACTTACTTTTTAATTTGAGATAGAGCATTTACATTCGAAAGACTTGCTTCAAAGCTCTCAAGTTAAAAAATTATTAAAAAAAAAAAAAACGAAAACGTTTAAGTACAAATTAAGACACAAATTTTTGGTTTATTATGTAAAGATCACGTTCCGATGAAAAAACAAAAGGTGTTGATCATTAGCGTCGTAAGATGAACTTATCTTGTAAAACGTTACGGCGTGGCATCTCAAAAAGGTTCTGCAAAGCAGACTAAAGGGAGGAGACTAGAGTGCTTTTTGAATGAGTGTCACAAAGCCAAATCCAAAGAAATCCCAAAAGCCATTCATTGCAAGGAGAATATCATTATGAGCCAAAGGGAGATCGAAGTAAAAACAAACAAACTACTTGAGGCGCGGGAAAACGCGGGTGACCAAGTCGTGATTGGCTGTAGATTTTAATTTGATTGTTTTAGAACAACTGAAGTACCGTGAGTTTTCTGGGCCAATCACGTAACGAAGTAAAGGAAAACCAAAGCAATGAATTGACACTCAATTGGAAGTTCCTTTAATGTCCACTATTTGATTTAATTTTCGCTGTTTGATTTTTCTTTTCCAGGTTGTTGACATTTTGAGGAATCCACTCTAAATTTATTAGAAATGGAACAATGGAATACACTCTGCTCATGTATATAACGGCGCTGCTAAACATTGGCGTGACGATGTGCTACTGCAGATACATCAAAGTGAACTAATTTATTTTTGCTGCGATTACTGCCGCTGGCTACAATAATATTTTATAAATATTTTACACATGTTGTCACGCAATCGGATAGAATATATAACGAGAAAAAGCCAAAAGTCTGGATAGGGTTTTCTTTTCCCTCAGAGTTCAGTGAGAGAAAAGAAATCCAAAGAGTTAAACTTTTTAGGATCAATGTCAGTATCTGGGGAACTGTGCACCAACCCCTCCCCCCCTAATCGAAAAGTCACTCTTGTTATCAGTTGACTGTTGTTGGGTTAGGGGTGGGGTAGGTGCACAGATGCTTAGATACTGACAGGGATCCACAGTTTGCAAGAGAGTAGGAATATTGAGTAAAAATATTTACGTGGAAGTACGGTATACAGTCTGTAAAGATTGGTTTCCAAATTATATCAGAGATCATTTATTCGTTTACCGTTTTAACTTTATCATTTTACAACAATCACCTTTGACGAGCTGAAACCAATCAAAGGAAAGATATGAGAGTGTTCAACCCAACCATATTCAAAGTCTTAAAAGTTTTCGAAAATACATTTACTAACGCGATTTTTTTTTGTGCATGTTTTTTCACCCCTTGGTATTTATTGAACTTAAGTTTACCTCCTACATAACCAGAACTTCAAGAAGCTCTTATCTCGCTATATTCTCCTTTTCAACTCAAAGAAAAGGAAAATATAGATAGAAGAAACCAACCTTAAACTTCTTTAGTCAAGGCAGCTTGTAGTTCATCAAGACCTACCACTTCCTAAGTGATGTAAGGGTACTTTGCCTCTGCTGCCTAGAGGAAAATCCTCTGTCTTTATCCCCTCTGTCTTCGATAGAGCGGTTTTTAATTGAGTATCGAAAATAATCCTATATTGCTTTGGTCTTGCGTTACTTCGCTCTTTGATTGGTTCAGAAATCTCACGCCACCATCTCAACCAATCAGATGAAAAACGTAAACCAACACCAACTGTGTAACTCGCGTTTTCCCGCGTTTGAAGCGGGTTGCTTATTTTACTTTGAGTTCTCATTTGTTAATGATGACATTAACCTTCGTTCTGATTGGTAGATGTGATAACTTTGATTTTGGCTTTTTCACACAGTAACACGTTGGTTATTTATCTTTATCCCCATTCTCCACTAGTTGAAAGTTCTTATGGCTGTTTATGAATCGTCTGGCATCGATCGTGCTTTTATTTTGGATTGCTCTATAACATTACTTCTTTAATTGTGTCTTGTATTGTACCTTTACAAAGCGTAAACATTCATGTACTTTTTTCTTTTCTGTATATCAGCCAATATATATCTTTTCTGAATCATCTGGCATCGATCGTGCGTGAAATTTTGAATTACTCTATAACATTACTACTTTAATTGTACCTTTACAAAGCGTAAACATTCATAGCCTTTTTTCTTTTCTGTATATCTGCCAATATATATCTTCTCTGAATCGTCTGGCATCGATCTTGGTTGAAATTTTGGATTACTCTATAACATTACTACTTTAATTGTACCTTTACTAGGCGTAAACATTCATAGCCTTTTTTTCTTTTCTGTATATCTGCCAATATATATCTTCTCTGAATCATCTGGCATCGATCTTGGTTGAAATTTTGGATTACTCTATAACATTACTACTTTAATTGTACCTTTACTGGGCGTAAACATTCATAGTTTTTTTTTTCTTTTCTGTATATCAGCCAATATATATCTTCTCTGAATCGTCTGGCATCGATCTTGCTTGAAATTTTAGATTACTCTATAACATTACTACTGTAATATTACCTTTACTAGGTATAAACATTCCTATACTTTTCTCTATATATCTGCTTTCCTCTTATTCTTTCCTCTTTTCCTTTTTTGTCAAATCTTTGTGTCAAATGACCGCTATTTTTATTATGCATTAAAAGCTATTTACAACTTCACTGGAAAGATTTCGTGCTTTTTTTTTCAGCAAAAAATGGCTGTTTCTAGCGCTCTGACTTGGTGCAAGTAGACCTGTGAACATCTAACTCATTCCCCATCGTTTGCGACACATCTCTTCTTTTGATATTTACGAACGAGCACAAGAAAGATGTGCGCAGAGTGTCTATGCTCTGCAGTGCTGCTGCGCATTCATAACCACCAAATCTGGAACTGCGGCGAGTTAGTACGAACATAATATGGTGTTGTTAGTTCGTGTTGCCACGTATACGCCCTGTATGTTTAGACTCCAAACCGGAGGAAGACTGGTTCTCGAGTACGACTCCATACATGCTTGTAGACTTTCCGGGCGATAAATCATTGTAACGTAGACCGTAAAAGTTAAAGATATCTCGGAAAGTGTGTTCCCAAAGAGCGAAAAAGCGAAACGGAGTGAGTCGTACCACGAAAGGAAACTGTTTGTTGCATGTTTTGCGAAGAGGTTAACTAGTACGTCGCCACTCGATTGCATCTACCTAAAGTTTTCCTCGCTTGCGATTAAGTAAATCTAACGAGGGCTTTTCCCTATAAACGTAGCGTGAGTAGCACAACTGACCAACAGAGGTATTATCGAAGGAGCTATTTCACGCCATATGTTATTGCTGTGAAATAGAAAGGCACAAAAGCACAAAACAGGCGGTATTAAATCAGCAGAGAACACAGATAATTTAATTTTATCAGCTGAGTTGATAATGTAAATTTGTAAAAGTAAAGAGTTTTTAAAGCTGACGTTTTTCTATCGTTAGCCCATTGTCAGAACTCAGATGATACAGGATGGGGAAGATTGGATGGGGAAGATTGGAACGGATTGCAAACAAACTTGAAAAATATAGGTTAAATTTTTCAAGATACACAAACTTTGACGTAACTTATTTGAAATTCCGGGTATGAAATAATAGAAAAACTGAATTTACTCTGTTTTAAAGCTAAAGACGACTATTTCAATCCTACTATCAAACCTACTATGCTGTACTTTTATCAACATGTGGTCTTAGACAGACTCTTTTAACACGAACAGAAATGCGAAGTCTTCATACGAGTGGGGATTGGGCGGAACTTGATTGTTGACACCATTCCCCTCTCTATTTTCTTTACACCGCTATCTTCCTCTTGCGTCAAAGGAAATCTTTGAGAAAAGACTCTCACCAAGTTTAAGCTTACATTACCTCGTTATTGACTTCTTTGTTCAAATAAAGGAAATAAGTAATGAAATTGATGTTTATTTTGAGATAAATTAGACAATTTTATGCAAATTTAACATAACAGGATGAATGTGATTGCTTTAAAAAAATCTCTTACACATACACAATTTTGAAGCAGTTATTTCGAAATTGTTCAGAGGTTAAGTCTACAGAGGTCAGGGGTGGTCAATAGCTTGTCTCAGCTGTGGCCATACAGTGAACATCTTGCTTGGTAGTTTGCCTTTGATCTGATTAAATAGACCTCCATCAACTTTGGGATAGAGAGTACACTTTTAATACGAGGGAATTTATCGAACAGTAGGGGTTTGAATTTAGCATGGAAGACCATGTGATCTTTTTCTAAGGAGAAAATAGTGATCCTACGCACTAGAATTCGCATGAATTCTTCATTTTATAATGTTTTACCGCATGTTCTTTCTATTACAACGTTGCTAAGATACGCTTCTTTATATTTATTTAATTACCAGAGATTTAACACTTAAAGATAATATCATTTTTTAATATTTGTGTTTTCCGTTATCGCGGCGTATTCCATTAAGCCATTTTTGCTGTTTCAATAGCGCTAAAAAAAAGTCGGAAATGTGTACAAACTTCCCGCAAAATACAACGGAAAGTGGTCAGCTACTTATAAATTTCACAACCAATTGTAACTCAAGTAAGTGGTATTGCAGAGGAAATTGCAAGTCAGATTCATTATTAGATACGGACATTTTTTCTTGGTTTAATAAAACGTGCGAAGTAAGTGCTGACTGAAAAGAGGACGCCTGTCTAAACAAGCTTTTCTCATAGATTTGCACAATAGACAGATTCATCTTTCAATCGCCATACTGAATAATCCCTTAGTTCTTCAGTCAACCGTGCACGACGTCTTGGTTAAACAAGTGAAATTGATATGCCAGTGTCATCCTAGTATTCCGCTCGCTTCGTTCGATTTCCTTGGCTAAAATCATCTTGTAACGTAGGATAATTGTCTTAAGTATGCTCTGTCCAATCATAGCCGGATTATGGCGAGTGTAAGAGAAAAATGTCACCTTTTCTATAGAGCTTTGTAAATCTCTGCTCACGTTGCTAAGGAATTACTGTTATTATCTTGGGAAAATGGCATATGAGGACTTCTACTCTTGGAGGCAATAAAAGGCCAAGGAAATAAAGAGTGATCATCCTTTCTGACGCTCGGCCGATTAAAGAGAACGTGTTTGTAATAACTTCACTGCATTCACGACAAGATTGAACAAGCTCTGGATTTGGTACAACCGAAAAAAATGGCCGCTGGAGGTGTTTCTTTTATTTATATAGTTTTGTCTTCCATCATGTACAGAAGCTTAGCTCTTCCTGCTGCGCTGCAATCAGGTGAGTTTTCCTATAAATTTTTCTCTAGAGGTCAAATTTGACGAGGGTTGCTAATTTTAACTCATATCAAAATTACATTTAGGGAGTCATTTCTATTTCAGTTACCACACGAAAATTAATTAATCAGCTGAAAGAAAATTTTTCACTTTCCGCTAGTCTCCTTTGGATTCAGACTATTCTCCAAACTTTTGACACATTTTCTGGATAATCAAACAACAGCTACACATTTCCTTTAGTCATCTTCTGGATTCATTTATGTGAAATAATTAAATTCGACTCTGAAAAGTACATGAGTGGGAACCTATCTAGCAAAGTTTATCGTCTAAAATAAAAGTGTAATAATAGTCAAATGTCAAGAGAATATAAACTGCAGTTTATTTTCTCTTGTAAATGTTCATTACCTTTCTCAGTGCCTGGTTGGCATTTTTGACAAGGTCTTGACATCTTCGACAAGAGAGCGTCCTAAAAATAATTATAAGAAGAAATAAATAAATAAAACAAAATCAAGAAAGGAAAAAGAAAATTTCAAAGGTCAAGCTGATAACAAGTCTTTAAGCCATTGTCGGTAATATCTCCAGAAGTGACATTCAGGGAGTTTATTGACTTTTTCAAGACAAACAATTTTGACAGGGAGTACTGTAAAGAGAACAACAGCAAACGGTGAAGGAACTGATTTAACATCGAGTTCATCGCAAGGCCTGTTTAACCTGACCAGGAGCCCATTAATGGCAATGAGCTCCTGACCTGACATAAATCACTGATAATCTGTGTATGCATTCAGCTGTGATTACAACACGGAAAAGACCGATTGTGTTTTCTTCAGCCTCAAGGCAATATCTCCTTAATTTCTAAATCAACTTTCTTTAGTGATTACTCACGTGAAGACACGTCTATCGAGGCCATTCTCAAACCTTCCGGAGCCGCATTAAGTCTCTAATAGCACAGAAGAAATAGCGCTGCTCGCGCGTGCAATGACAACTCGAGTAATTCCCACGCATTGCACGCGCGAAACACGCACGCGTCGCCGACCTATTACTTCCCTAAACTTGAAGAGTCAAAATGTTTTGTTTATCTATCTCCATAAAATTCAAGCGTTGTGTAAGTGAAACTGTTTCGTTTTCGTCTCAGTTTTTTGCGTTAACTAATTGTGCAACACACATAACAAAGTGCACATTGATTAATGTTGCCTTAGAGCGGCAAGAAATTAGTTCTGTGTTCCATACTTTATTGAAGAAATGTAAAATGGTTTCCGTGTTTACATAGCCTCATATAAACACGCGAGAGGTTGGGAGAACACGAGAAAAGCGTAAGGAACCACGACGCGAAGCGGAGTGGTTTCCAGCTTATCGAGTGTTCTCCCAACCTCCCAAGTGCTTACATCAGGCTATGTAAACACGGAAACCATTTTACATTTCTTTTATAAAATAACTAATGAAATAGGAACGAAAACCGTGTTTACATACGCTCATGTAAAATGGCTTTATGGCCAATCAGAGCGCGCGTACTATTTGGATTATTTTATAAAAGTAAATAAAACTCAGTATCAGAGCGTCGTCAAGGCTGGCAGAGAAAGATCAACTGGAGTAGAGAAAAAGAGGCCAATCCACCACTATAAAAACTCTTTCATCTTTTCAGTAAAAGGAAACAATGAAGAGGAGGGAATAACAAGTCATCTGGACAGAGCCAATAAAGGTTACAACGTAGCACAATAGATTGCCTTTTTATTGAGTGTCGCAAAACCAAAAACCAAAGTTATCATGACAGCCAATAAGGAGAAAGGCAAATACCTTTAATACCTTTAAGAGCCAATGAGATCTCAAAGTAAATTCAACCAAACTACCTTAAGTGCGGGAAAACGCGGGCGACCAAGTCGTGACTAGTTTTAGTTTTGCATCTTGTTGGATGAGAAAGAGGCACAAATTTTCTAGATCAATCACAGAGCGAAGTAAAGCAAAATCAGAGTGATTTCGAATCACTTTCGACACTCGAACGTTTCAGCAAAGAGATACAAAAACTGAAAAATTGTTGCTGAAAGCAATTTTGCATCTTTAAAAATGTGACTGACAACTAAGATATAAGACAGTGAAAAACTGCCGTTTTAAGCTTAATTAAAATCATTATTTTACTTTTGTATCGATAAGATTTGAATTTTGTGGAAAGTTTTTCGTCTCGAGCATTGGTATGTAATTTTAATAGTTTAAACGTAATCGAACATTTTTTATTTCATCATCTTCTCATTTTTATGTCCAAAATTTCAGTGGTCGCTAATTCTCTGTTTGAGGGTGATATCAAGTTATCCCCGTTTGATCTGAGGTTTGTGGACACGCGAGAAGAGGGTGACGTTGATGGGGAACTGGCGCCAAGTCGACAGAAAAGGAATGCTAATCGCAATAGGATGGTTCTATGGCAAGACAAAGTTGTTCCTTATAAGTTTGATTCGAGTCTTCCAGGTAAGAGGAAATCAGCAGCATGTTTAAAGGTATGATTCTCACAACAGCACGGACCGTTAGTGGACAAAGTACATGGAACCTTGACAAAAGTCAAATGAATACCTGCCTCGAGAAAGTTTAGAGGAATAGAGCGCACTGCGATTAAGGTTATGACTGAAGCCCAACCAGATTAAAGGAATGGTCACCAGCAACCGGACAAACACGAAATCTGCTTCAAGCGCGAAAACGCGAGTGATCAAGTAGCAGTAGTCGCGATTGGTTTCAGTTTGAATCTGATCGGTCGAGAAAGTGCATGGTGCAAGCTTTCTAAACCAATCACACAGCGAAGTAAATTAAAACGAAAGTAGCCCTGGATCGCTTTCGACATCCAATTGAAAAGTTGGCTCACCATTAACCAGAAATCTACACGTATTGGCTTTATCCTTTTGGCCACAAGTAAAAGTGTAGGAGGGAGTCTCATTAACAGTTTGACCGCCACTCGTGTCTAGCATCTAATTTCTCCTTACAGTATCATCCTTAATCAAGCATTAAGGTCAGGAGAATAAGGGAAGTGATCACCAACTAAAGAAGCTCTTGATTATCAAACAAATTCTCCTCGTCGGTAGCTCAGGAAATGAATGGAGAACAGTATCTAGAATATGCAGTTTGATGTAAGGGTGTAAAGGGTTTACACGCAAAAAGAGCACGCCTCTCTACTTGCATCTGGCGAAATGGTAGAAATTCTGTGGTTTTACTGATGAAGGAATAGTAAAGCATTTTTTATATATCTCTTTTACAGCTGATTATCAGACTGCTGTACACGAAGCTATGGATGAATTCCGCAAACACACTTGTTTAAAGTTTGTTGAGAGAACCAAGGAGCCAAACTGGCTGCTTTTCGTAAAAAAAGATGGGTAAGCTGATAAAAATGGGCAATGAAGAACTAAACTTTAGGAGTAGGTTTTGACCTTGTCAATCGAGAGTGGGATTTAGCCACGCATTTTTAGTTTGCCATCAGAACGACCTTCACAGAAAATCGAAATTTGACAGTAACTTCTGAAGATAAACTGTGCAGGGGCTATGGGATATGTTTACTGCTTTGGAACACTCATCTTGGGGAATAGATGTATTATGTTGTGTTTCAATGTCAAAGCAGCTTGTCCGATCACAAGAGGAATGGAGGCGTTATCCCAAGAGTGCTATTCCAAGTAGTTATACCAAGTAGAAATTCATTAATCAAATCAAAAAGTTCACCATAGCAGTGACTTCCCGTAAAAGGTCATTCAAACACTTCAGCAAGAATATTTCTGTAGTCAGGTTGACTGTCGACGCATCAAAATTCGATTCCATCAAAAATCTTTAACTTCAAGCTGATATTCTCAACTTGATAACTATTGACTTTGGCTAGCTCAGTAAGAGAGCTGTGTCTGTAAACTTCTTTTGCTAAGAAAATAATTGTCGATGTTGCCTGAAACCTAATTCATAAAAATAAATTAACAGCAGGAAAATATTCTTTTTATTTTTAGATGCTGGTCTAGTGTAGGTAAAAAATATTGGAGAGTCAACTATGGACAAGACGTTTCCTTGGGCAGCGGTTGTAATCACAAAGGGACCATAATGCATGAAATAATGCACGCAGTTGGCTTTTGGCACGAGCAGTCGCGACCAGACAGAAATCAGTATGTCGAAGTGCTATGGGAGAATATTGTGGAAGGTACGTTATAATAATATATAATGGTAATAGGACCGAGTGGAGTCCAATTCCGTCTGTAATCATACGAGTGATTAACAATATAGGACGACCGCGAAGCGGAAGTCCGATTTGTCAATCACGAGTATGATTACAGACAGAATTGGACGACACGAAGTCCTGTTATTAATTAATCACAACTATGACAAAATTTGAGAAGGAAACTAGACATCGGTTATACGTTTTCACAAAAAAACAGTTAAATCGGCGAAATGGGCGTCCTGTCCACTTACACAGGCACGACGTGTTAACTGTCCTTTAACTGTCCTATTACACTGTCCACTTACAGGCATGACGCGATGACGCGTACGCGGTCCTATTAGTGCTCAAATCGGGCTGGTGATAACCAATCACGTTCGAGAATTCGTTATAGTTTTGATTAATATATAATCCTTTGTCTTTTGTCGTAAAGCCGAGCTTTAAATAATTATATCTGAATTATTTTCCTTCAAGTGAATAAAATCGTTTGTTACAGATAAGTTTTTGTTCCGTCGGGGTTTTGAATAGAATGATACCTGGGTGCACGTAGATGTGGAGTTCCTCTTCGAGTGTTCGACTCGAAAGCCTGTAGCCGGCTTCAATTCAAACCATTGTCGTTGCGTAAGGTTCGTTTTTTGAGAGTGTTCAAGCTATGTAAGGACGGGCCCAAATCACTTGGTATTTTCAGCAAGTTCTTTGACAAGAAAGTGCAAGTTTTTTTTTTCCACTAATCAGTAACAATTGCAGATACACCCTCAGACACACGACTGAAGCGTTGCTCTTTAAATCTGTATTTAACTGCAGGCGAGGCACACAACTTCAACAAATACGATCGCGGCAAGATTGACACTCTTCAGGTACCGTACGATTATGACAGCATTATGCATTACGGCACTAACGGCTTCTCCAAGAATGGAAAACCTACCCTAAGGTCGATCAGGGACCCTTCAAGATCTCTTGGTCAGAGAAATGGCTTCACGGTGTTAGACATACAGGAAATCAACGCCCTTTACGAATGCGGCAGTAAGTCTCGTGATCAGTTTTAAATTTTTGATGACATCAGCTCATCATTGATAAGTTTTGTAGTATTGTCTCATGGGCCTCCTGAAAAAGACCAACAGTTCCAGTATGTTCCTTCAATTAGAAATGTTGATGCTCTGGAGCGTTCGATCATTGCCTAGGGGCCAGCTTTTACTTGCGTTCTCTTTTTCGCTTGTTCATTGGGGACGTTCAGCAACTTCGAGATGTTAATTCTCGTTGATGTGGCCATTATGACAAATAGCATCTTCTTTGAAAACGAAAACGAAAAGGAGAAAAAAAAATTTGTTAGCGTAATGTCAGGAAAACGACAGAAATGACCGATGTATTTTAGACATTGGTTCCTGATCACACCGGTTGATAAACAACAGAAACGACATCATAGCCCTATCGCAGTAGCACAAGAGGAAGCAGCAAAGCAACTGTAACACATTGGATACATGTTTGTAGTTCGTACGAAGTAGTAATGGTGGGTAATATTTCTAAATCCTTTTTTCATTTTAGGTGGTATAAGCTCAAGCAAGCCTGGATGGAGTAGTTGGTCAGAATATGGACCTTGCAGTTCCAGATGTAGAAAGACTCGTCAACGATTCTGCGCTTCTGCAAACAAGGATGTAGACTGTCCAGGCCAGTCATATGGAGTGGAAACAGAAGAGGTAGCCTGCACTGATCAGGAATGCAAAGGTGAGCGGGTAATCAAGGGGTGTTGATATTATTCTCTGCACCTTCAGTTCTGCGTATCACAGTGTACAAATGTGTATTATACAATGAGGTAGTCTGCTATGGAAGATCCACTAAAGATGGGTAACTGGCTGTTTTTTTTGCAGAGATAGCCCCACTCTCCCCTTGACATGTCTTTTTGCTTGTACTCGGTCACATCCTGTCTCCTCCTGATGCTGTAAAATGTAAAAGAAAAATTTGATTTTGATCTAACTGGGCATGCGCCTTATACAACAAAAATTTAATCCTGCGTTTTGATCAATACAGTACACTTAATTTTTAAAACTGTACTTTCTGCTCCTTCTATTCGTACCTTGAACCGATGGAATTAACACTTACTTTTTTTTTTTAAGTCGCACAGACCGTAGCCTCGTAACTCCCCGGACAACGTCATCTTTGCTTATTTACTGCAAATTTCGAAATATTATAACGGAGGACGGAGGAACGATCAAGTGAAAAGAAAATCTTATATAAACTTCTGTTCATAAGAAATCACCTTAATCACCTTTGGCAAATAACGATCAATTGTCACCATAATATCTCAAAAATTATGCAATTTAATGCACATTACAGCCCCTATAGATGGTCACTGGGGACGCTGGTCAGCATGGAGTACTTGCAGCAAGACCTGTGGAAATGGGACTAAAGTTAGATCTCGCCAATGTGATGATCCGACCCCGGCTAATTCCGGAAAACTCTGCTCTGGAGATGATAAACAACAGGCAGCTTGTATAAAAGGAAGGTGCGGCTTAGGTGAGCAGTACCAGACTCTTCTTGTACTTTACATACCACAAGGGAATGGGGCTGACCTTGGACGGAAACTTGCTATTTACAGAGTCTAGGTCTTACAAGCAAAACTAGTAAGCATCCAGTGAAAAGTGAGCAATTGTCTTTCCTGTTGAACAGGCCCTAATGATTGTGACTTTGACTTCGAGGAGGATGGATTCTGCCGTTGGTCCAACGTCCAAGTTTACAACAGTGACCGATTTAAGTGGCAGCGAGGGTCTGGTGCAACACCCAGTAGCAGCACTGGGCCTTCCGCAGACCACACGACAGGCGCAGGTACGAATATCTTATCCATGTAAGTATCTATGTTAAATATGAATAGCGTTGTGTACACGTCATATTTACCGCACCCCAGGCAGCTATCTCTACGTCGAGGCTTCTAGTCCTGCTCAGGAGGGTGATCAGGCTAGGCTACTCAGTGAGCAATTCCCAGCGACCCAAGGCCGGTGCTTATCATTTTGGTACCACATGTACGGCTCATCAACCGGGACCCTAAATGTTCTCATCTTGGACAAGGACGGTACGTCAAATCTTGCTTGGTCCAAGTCCGGTGACCAGGGAGATCAGTGGAGAGAAGCTAAGTTGACACTTGAAAGCAAAGTGGAATTTAAGGTAAGATAATGTATTTCTCGGCCACTAGCGAGGTAATCGCTATACCCACAATGCTTTGCCAATCAGCATATTTTCAATCATGTCAAATATCAAGACGATTTTGCGATCTTACAAGGCTCTTTAAATAAAGAGTTCGTCAACACTTCCACGGTTTCACCGCACCTTTAACACCCATAAGTAACCAACAGAGAATTTCTCCCTACGATATCAATAGAAAATCAAGCAGACAAAGTGATGGGAATAGAGAAAAAATCTTTTAGGGGATTATTTTATCTAATATCAAATTCTCCGATTTAACATTGTAAGAATTGTATGGCAGACAGTAAGGAGAACTGCAAATGAGATCTTGGGAGTAGAAGGGTGTAAAAGGAACACTTTCACCGTTGTGAATGATTTCCCAGGTTGCCATCGAAGCCATCAGAGGAAATAGCTTTCGAGGTGATATTGGACTCGATGATATTCGTTTGACTGAGGGGCCATGCAGTAAGTTTCATACTAGTTTATGTTTTCATATTTTCTTGTTAACAGGTTCTGTTATACCCATAGGAAACTTAAATGATTGGCAGTTTTCATTTTGTTTCAATGGCACCTCGTGATCAAGTTATCTTTAATCTCCTTACCTCAGTGGTTTATGAATTAGTTCTAGCACGCTTTTGTAAATTTTAACAAGTGCTCATGATCACATTCCAAGCTGTACTTGTTTTCTTACAGCTATTACGATGCGTTCAAGTATCTCCATTAACTTTAGAATTTGTTTGAAAGTTGTTACACTTACAAAGGTTTAGAAAGGTACAACGTCGCTTGGGGAGATGGTTTTAATGTATCAATAAGTTCTTCTCTCATGAAATTAAATGCAGTGGACAGATTAAGAGAAGAGGAGATTTAAGGGTGATCTATCATACTTTACAGTGGAAGAGGTTGGCTGCTTTAAAGATAACACAAAGGATCGAGTCTTTCCAACAATGCTGAAAAACTTGCGGCCCGAGATAGATTGGTATCATTTGGAAAAAACCATTCAGAAGTGTGCTTTACTGACTAAACAACACGGTTATCAGGCAAGCTCCTCTTTAAATTGTGAATGTTCATTTTGCTGCCTAAGGCTTAATTGCCCAATTCAAGTTTTCAAATAAAGCCACCTGTAAATTAGGTTTCCTTGAATTTGTAGGTGATTTATGCTGGCTAGAGGTCCGTACGAGAAAAACAGTACCTGAGGTATTGAATACCGTCTGAGGCACATTCAATTTTTTTCCATACGGACCGGCCCAGACCGGTAAACAATTTAATTATTTTTTTCTGCTGATTTGATTTTTTCGAACTGTGTTCCGTATTGTAAAAGGCTGGTTCGGTAGCAAGCGTGCGATTCGTTAACCGGATTCAAGGCCTGATGAGATGCTTAAAAAAATAATAATAACATCCCCCCCTGTTCATTTTTTTCGGCTTCTACCTCCTCGCTATGTTAAACATGTTTTCCTTTAAGTGAAGGTCTGTACAATTTTTCCCTTTTCAGGTTTTCGCTATTCAGTTTTACGCGGAATGTTGGAGTGGAGATATATACAAGGTGAAATATGATCGTTGGGGTGCAGCTGACAAATCCAAATGCCCATTTGGAGTTGGAGCAGCGAGAATTAATGCCGTTTACAGACTTCTGTCTTAAATGCCATAATTAAAGATTTTCTCGTGTCATAAATAATCAATCTTTGTTCATTAGTATCGGAAATGCAAAAGAGTAAAAGATAAAGAAATGGGTGTTATGAGTAAGAGATGACAATAAACTATTGCATGCCAGTGAGATATTATCTTGGAGGACCGAAAGTATAGAAATATAGTCATCGTATATCAAAAAGACGTTTAAACGGGTTGCTCGAATGAAATCAACGTACTTCTTGCAAAGAGAATGTGTGCCTATTGAACATGGTTGGGTAGAGAATCAAGTGTCTTCGCTTCAGTAGAACGAAAATATCTCGTCAAGGTGTAAGGTTCTCAACTGCTCTTCGTAACTACACTTAGTAGCTGCCCTCACCCTACCCCTTGAGAGTCTGTCGTCGCTCGTTGGGGCAAGCTTCAGCCATCACTAATATCGTAGAAACCTTATCGCCTTTTGTTTATATCAAAACAAGTCAAAAACTACCCCCGCGGCTGTTCGAGATCAGTGGAGGCGCTTAATTGCCGCTCAGATCGAAGACAAACTGAAAAAAATTTGGAAAACCTGTTTGAACTTTTGACGAAAACCTAAAACCAAACGCTAAACTACGAAAAGTCCGCAAACCGAAATGAACAATCGGATCCGGTCCGGTCCGGTCCGGTCCGGTCCGATCCAGATTTTGTCGACGCCGCATAGTTCACATCACTCAAGAACATATTAGGTTCTTTTAGGTCATTTTAGAAATCACTCAAGGTCATTTTGGGTCATTTTAGAAATCGCTCAAGGTCATTTTAGGTCATTTTGGGTCGTTTTAAGTCATTCCTTGTTTTAGTAACTACCACTAGAGGCCGCCATGATGCCCTACTGTGTCCTAAATGCCGAAGAGAAGTTCAAGTCCCCGAGAGCGGAAATCTTGACGATCTCCTAACTAGCTTCCGCATCAACAGTCTCCTTGAGATGTTAGCCATCACAGAGTGTAACACTTTTAGAGTGAAATGCGGATAAGAAAATTTTACAGTCTCTTAATTGTTTCCAATGGCATGCATTCCCTTGCGAAATGGCTTTTGGAATTCCTAGGAATAAAGGTGTGAATTTTCACGGTTAATTCGGACCGGGAATTCCTAGGAATTCCCAACCATAACAACTCTGGTTTTAAAAAACCTAGAAATTCCTAGAAATTCCTAGAAATTCCAAGTTTATAGCCAACAGGACTTGGAATTCCTAGGAATTCTAACTCAGAGAACCAATGACTTTCCCTGAAAAGCTGTAAATCTAAAAAATTCCTAGGAATTTCTGGGAATTTTTAGGAATGTTAAAGAATTACTGGGAATTTTCAGCAAAAATTTGAGGCTAATGATATAAAATAAATACTTTAAATTTAAAAAACCCAGCTAAAATTCAAGTATTCAATGAAATTTATTTAGAAGCTTCATTAAGGTTTACATGTAAAAGACCTTTTCAATCATTATTAACATCAATCTGTGGTAATATTAGGACGGAATTTGATTTTTCTTTTCTTGAAAACTTCATACGGATTAATCCTCAATTACAGCTATTGATATAAAATAGTCCTAATCAATCATTAAATTTGGTTTGACACAAATTGTGAATAAAATCTGTTGATTCTTTTCCATAAAATACAATATCTTAAATTATATTTGAAAACCAAGCACTCTTAGGAGTGAAGGGGTTAATTACAGACAAATAAAATTGATTTTTTGATTAAAATCTTGTTGTAACTGTAACAATAAATTAGAATGAAGTTATCCTAAACTGCAAACTTAGCTGCTGTTTGTATTTTTTCCTGGGCTCACAATGAGTTGGCCTCGAATGAGGTTGTCTACAAGAAGCTTGACCATATTGTATCTGGGTTCCGTGACATCTGAATTTGAAAAAAAAATTAATATATTTAAATATATATATATATTTAAAGCTCAGACCAGGCCTTTAAGATGGCTATGAGGAAAAGGGCATTCATTGAATTCTCAAATTGAGAAATCTCTGTTATATTGAGTGACTTTTATATTGGAGTTAGTACATCTCTCTCATAGATTTTACTAAAAAAGGGCCGAATACATTATTTTGTTTTTACCAAGGAGGGCTTCTTTATGTAATAAGGTTTGTTTAATAACAGTTCCTATTATGAATCGTGAATGTTCCCAAACGTGACTAGAGGAATCTTGAAACCTTACTGATAGGTTTATTTCATTGTAAAGCATAAGCTTAAGAAACTGCGGCATGCAAGTGACCGATTCGATTCTCAGAATTTTTCTAGTTTCAGTTGCGCTGAGCGTTATGTAAGCTTAATTCAACCCGCTACATCTATTATTTTATAAGATTTTGATCACGTAACGAATATCGCAATTTGTACTCACCACAAACTTTCAAAATCGTAGCTTTACAGATGGCCACTCGACCCTTGTTTGTACCAGTCAATATGTCAACTGTTGTCCCTTCTTTTAACTCCACGGTGCCAACGACTTTCTTTTCTTTTACAACACTCACGCTGTTCTCGTTTTCCCATTGAACCACAATAAAAGCTATCTTTAGAAATGTTATATTAAGCAAAACAGTTGAGAAAAAATTCAAAGATGAGCGCCAAGTGGAGTCTTCTTTGTTTCCGATCAAGGGCATGATCACGTGGATCTTTTAGGACTTGTCATTGGCTAGCAAAGTGAATCCGCTGGCTTGCCGATTGTAGTGTTAAGAAAAGCGCACAACTTTATTTTGACTTCTCCGACCGGTTCTCTGCTTCTAGACGATGGATACCTTGGTGATATAAATAATGATGTGAGCTCACTCTATGTAGAAATAATCGACAAGAATCGATCGTATTACAAATGCACGATTTGTGACCGAAAGTTGTCGAGGAAACAAAGACTCGAAACTCACTTGAGTTGTGTTCATGGCAAAGGTGAGAAATAACACAAGCCAATCACAGTTTTGAATGCGACTACAAATCGTCTTTTACCCTCATATTTATAAGAGAAGGATACCACATTAGGAAGTATAAGAGATACATAGATGATCCCAGTGTACCAGTACCTAAATCTACAAAGCTTGACCGTAGAAAGCGTTCAGCAACATGTTCCAACGCCGCCATCTCGATTCCTCAGTCGACAACAGAGTAGGGTGCGTCTTACAAAGGAGAAACATTTTTACAAGAGACAGAAGTAACTATATGCGATTACAGAGGTGCGTTGGAACTCTGGTCCACAAATAGTTATGCACTGTCCGAAGTATAAAACAATTTTGTTGATAGCTGACAGACAGAGAAGAACAACAAGTAAACTTTAGAGCTGTTATTATTGAAGTGTGACTTGCAATTTTTATGTAAAGAAGGACTTGTATTTTGCACCAAAAATAAAAGATGTAATATTTTTTGGGAGATCCAGCGATAGGGACATTTAAGAAATTAAGTTATGAAAGGAAACTTGGTTGGTACTTCTCACTACAAACAAGTCTTGTTGACAAATATTTTCAGATCAGAGTTTCAAATAAAGTAAATTGAAGACGTCATTTAAAAGGTGTTTTTTCTCAAAGGGAACATTGACTACCTCTGTCTTGTCTGCATGCCAAATGTTTGCAAAGTGTGTGGATGATCCACAAGTATTGGAACTCTTACAAAAATGTTTTGTAAGAATAAAAACAGCAAAACAAATTACAGCAATTAGTCACGAAAACAGAGCAAAAAACTGAAAAAAAAAACAGCAACAACAGTCATGAAAAAAGAAAGATTAATTAGGTGTTGAATTTGTTTGTCTAAGGCATGAAATTTCTACTAAAAATATTGTCAACAAAAAGTCTCTGACAGTGTTTGAGGCAACTGAGCTTGACTGTTCCAAGGTTTTCTAACAAAGGTAACCAGTAATGTAGGTTAGGGAAGTAACTTGTATTCATAACTAACAAAGTTCTTTAAGTGTAGATAACAATGTAATTATTGTTAATTATTGTGGAAGTTGTGTATCATGGAACAGCCAATGAATGTTTGATGATTTTAGCACATCAGTGAACATGAGACATTAATTTGCATCACAATAAACATATTTTTTGATCATGGAATCCAAGAGTCCTTTGAGGTTAGAAATCAAATCTGTGATATGAGTACATTGGATTAATTGGCAATTTCCATTTAACATAACTGACAGCTGGTTCATGAGAAAATCCATATTAATGTAAAGATTTACTAAAACTTAGTTTGAATAATAAATTTCATGATCTTTTAGTTATAAACATATACATGTATGTATATCTCTTGGTAAGTTTTGTATAGCATACCTTTTATTGAGCCAAAGTTTTAAGCCTCTGAAATTACTCCTTTTCTTAAAACCTTCACATTCAAGGTATTGAGAATTTCTTAGAATTTATGTGGACCTCAGGGTATTAAAATTGCCTCAAATTCAATTCCCAGAAATTCCCAAGAGTTCCACACTTCTTATATTATAGGTAGTTTGTAAAGCTGAGAATTCCTAGGAATTCCTAGGGATTCCAAGTCCTCACAAAACTGGAGTCTTCCTTTCCCAGAAATTCCCAGTCATTCCAAGCTTTTTAAATCAGAGTTAATTTGCATAGTTGGGAATTTTTGAGAAATCCTAGGAATTCCTAGGAAACTGGGAATTCAGTTTGCAAGGGTCATTTGCATAATTGGGAATTTTTGAGAATTCCTAGAAATTCTTAGGAATTCCCAGAAAACTGGGAATTCAGTTCGCAAGGGTTCAGAAATTCCCAGTAATTCCAAGCTTTTTAAATCAGAGCTAATTTGCATAGTTGGGAAATTTTGCGAATTCCTAGGAATTCCTAGGAATTCCCAGAAAACTGGGAATTCAGTTTGCAAGGTCATTTGCATAATTGGGAATTTTTGAGAATTACTAGGAATTCTTAGGAATTCCCAGAAAACTGGGAATTCAGTTCGCAAGGGTTCTGGTGTGAAGCCGACTGCAATTATGTTTTGACTCGACCTTCGGGCTCTTCAAAATACGGCGCAACTCGTAAAAATACTCAGCGATACTACACCCGAAAACGTCTAATAAGTGATTTCAGAAGCCCATGGCCTCCTGGTTCGTTATTGTCTAACTGCTTTTTTTCTGCTCATTTCTTATAAGGCGGGAAAAGCAAAGCAGACAAAGAAGTGTGGCTCGGTTATAAAATTAAAGAACTGGTTTTAATTTGTTCTATCATTATTTGCGTGGGTGGTTTGCTTCTAGTCCTGTACTGACCCTCTCTCTCTCAGCGTTAATAATTAGATTAAAACAATGAATTCCACAGCTGACTACGAATAAGGTCTTTATGTATCTAATCATTCAAGACGACACTGTGAATTGGAGCTGGGATAAAGGAATTCGAATATGGAACTAGTTTATTAGCTTTTATGATTTGAAGAAAGCGATGAAGGACTAAATCCCTTCTTTCCTTCTGGTAAAAACTCAGGAAGGAAGCTCAAAAGTTTCAAACAACTCAGGCGTAAAAAAGCTATTCCAAGAAAGCGACCGGATGTCTATACTGACCTTCCTATCTGTTTCAATCTTCAGACATGTTTTGACAGCTTGTAAAACATCTCATGTTTTAACTTTAGAAAACAATTGATAATTCCGTATTTGAACTGGGATCGGAAAATGCTTTTTTTCATTTAATTGTTTGTTAACGAGTTTAGAGTATCGCAAGATGGCTTTTAACAAAATTTTCAAACAGTTGTGTAGCTTACGATCAAGAGCAGTCGTGATTGACAAATTCCGAATTCCGAGAAATCCAGTGAAGCATGAGATATTTCATGATAAAAGAGCAGAATTAATGCAGACTCTGCTGCAGTTATGTTTTGGCGGCCAGTTGACAACTGATCTATTGCCAACTGCCTAGCTGCTACAGTCATGGAAACTGAACTTTTAACACACAACCTTCAGAATCTTTGCAAGGAAGTTTCTTGTTCAAAGTGCCAGGCTCTTAATACTGAACCTAAAATGCTGCCATGTTTACACAGTTTTTGCCTGAATTGCTTAGAGCAGGTTCTGCGATCAAGTGGCCGCCCTGATACCTTTACATGTCCCGATCCTGAGTGCAAAACAGAAATTAGTGTTCCTAGCAGTGGAGATCTTAAAGAGCTGCCCACTAACTTCCGCCTTGTAAACCTGCTAGATGTCGTGGCCATTAAAGAACACGATAGCAGAGGAGTGAAATGTGGAAACTGCGACAAAACAAGCACCCAAAGTTTGTACTGTTTTCAATGCTGCGCATTCTGGTGTAACGCGTGTATCACCGGGCATAACATTATTCGGGCTAACAAAGAACATCGCGTAATGGCTCTTCACGACTTTCAAGAACATGATTTTGAGAATGTTCTAAAGAGACCTGCCTTTTGCCAAATAAAGGACCACAAAGCAGAAGAGTTAAAGTTCTTTTGCAAGAAATGCGAAGTTGCCATTTGCCAAACTTGCATAGTAGCACTACATGACGGCCATCCCAAAGTACATTTGGAGGAGACTGCAAACGAACTAAAGTCGAATGTCATGTCTGAAATTGAATCCTACAGGGAAAGCATAGAGAATAATATGACTGACATAGCAAAAATTGAAGAGGATTGTGATAGGATTGACATTCATTTCCATAAATTAAAGAGAAGAGTGGAGCAGTTTGTCGATGACACAATCGCTGTCCTTGAAAAGAAGAAACAGAAAATCATTGCCGACTTAGAAAAGGAAGCGGCATTGTCAACTCAAAGGCTTGAGCATGATAAAAACGAGATTGAAAGCCAAGTGAACACAAAACGTTTAGCACTTATCAAAACTGAAAATCTTTTGAAACGAAACCCAAACGCAGACATATTACAACAATACAGTGTTTTTGAGAAATTGCTGCAAAGAGAATTTCGTCATGACAACTCCGTTGCTCCTGGCAATGTACGATTTTGCGAGATAAATTTCAAAGGAAATCAAAACCTATTCAACAATGTGAACGATGAAGAAATCGGTTCCCTTGAAAGTAAACAAACAGCATCAGTCTCCGGCTCTGTTGAAACTCCAAATGCACTCAGAACAAGTCACGTCGAGTACGAGCAATCCCAACAGCAACGCGATAAAGAGCAAGATGATTCTGGCACTTGCCAAGGTAATGATGGTGCGACGAAGGTTCCCGTGGCTCAAGATCCCAACGACGTTCGCTTTAAAATCAGCGATTTTGTTGCAAAGACCAGTGAAGGGTTGGCAGCTGTAAATAGAGAACCTCTTCCTCACCGTCTATTCGCTGCTCACTTAAATCCCGGCCATTTTGAACCAGTTTTATCTTTCGGAGAAGAAGGTTCTTCTGACGGAATGATTAACTTCCCGTGGGGTGTAGCAGTTAACGAACGCGATGAGATAGCAATCACCGATCATGGACGCCATGGGGCCGAGCGGGTTCAGATATTCACCAGCGATGGCACACACTTAAGATCTTTTGGCGCTAAGGGTGCCAAACAGGGAGAATTTGAATATCCCACAGGCATAATATTTGATAAGAACAGAAACATTGTAGTTGCAGACAATGGTAACCATCGTGTTCAGTTGTTCAGTGAGCAGGGTGAGTACCTGAGCCAGTTTGGTGAGAAAGGAAATCTCTTACGCCAGCTTAAAAATCCGCTTGGTTTATCTTCAGATGATGACAATATCATCGTCACTGATAACACAAACAAACTAGTTAAGATATTTTCTAACAATGGCCATTTCCTGCGTAAAATTGGTGAGAGGGGTTCTTTTATCTATCCTTTTCATTGTGTCAGGTATGATGGCAAATATTATGTGTCAGACCGTGACAAACATTGCGTCAATGTGTTTGACAGTGATGGCACTTATCTATATAAATTTGGGAAAAAGGGAGATGGTGATGGTAATTTCAATAAACCCCATTGCTTAGCAGTGAATAAGGCAAGAAACCTGATGGTCTGCGATTCTATGAATCACAGAATTCAGGTATTTGATTTAGATGGAAATTTTGTGTCCAAATTTGGAACAGAGGGCACTGGCCCAGGGCAATTTAATTTACCAGTCTCCTTAGCAGTCTTAAGTGATGGAAAGATAGTTGTCACAGACTTCTGTAACCATCGTATTCAGATATTCGAATCAGTATGATATCTATTTCATATCACTGCTGATATGTTCATTTTGCGTGCAGCATTGTAAGGTCCGGCTGTGGATAATGTGAGCAGTAAATATGCAATCAATTTTCTGCTTAGCTCAGCTCAACAAGCACCAAAATCATGCACAATAAAAGTGAGGTATTTGTGCCTTATATTCAGACCTCGGACTTAAATAAATTTGTTTGGCATTTTGTTTTTGATCAGGAACCAGTTCAGTTAATGATAGCACTATGTAAGCTTGTATACATGTATAATGAGCTGAGAATTGTGAATAAATCTCTCATCTTATCTGGAACACCATTTGATCTATATGAATCTTTGATATCAGTCTCCCTTAAAGAAAAATGTAAACTCAACCACAGTGCCACAGAAGGGAAAATATCTCTTTAACAATGTAAGAAACAATGTCCATTGTTAAACTAAGGGGGGGGGGGGTGAGGCCATGTGCGTGACAAGAAAAGTCTCTGAAGGTAGACGAGCAAGTGACCTCCCACCTAAATAAAACAGTGAAACTAAGTAAGATCTTTCAGAGTGAAATTATTTGTGTGAGTAACTTTTTCTTTCATCCCACTTACGGTTAAATCCTATAACTGAGCTTCCTAATGACAAAAGTTTGAAGTGGGTCTATAAATTTTCATTAACAACCTTAAAAGAATATTGGTAATCAGTAAATCAGTGGTTATTACTTTGAGAACATTGTTTTCTTGGAATCACTTCAAGGAATATCACATGGCATAAGCATGCGTCACCTTCCATGAAAACTTAATGACTCTCCTTTCTGTCTTTTGCTCGCAAATCAGGGTCAGAGCCTTTTTAAATCTAATTATACTGTATTTGGTTCCTAACTAACACTCAGATGATTTTATATTCTACCCCAATTCTTCAATCAGTCAATTGGAGTAAACTGAAACTATTCCTAATTACAATACACTTAGACAAACACGCTTTGGTTACCCCAATGCATGCTTTCCTCTGCAGTAGCTGCTGTGAATATAAAAACCTTCCTGAGGAACATTCATGAAGAAATATCATGTTTTGTACAACTGGAAATTTTCATTAAACTCAAGTGTTGGTGGTTCAGACTGTTTCAAGACATTGTGTAGGACACATATCCTCCTTCCTCAGTGAAGCAAAATATTGTCACAGCAAAGCATCACATAACTAAGTCATCCATACAATACAAGAAAGGAAAAATCAATCATCCACTATTGTTTTACATGCATTATAGAGTACCTAAATTGTGACACTCCTAATCTGGGTAGGTCCAAAAAAAACACCAGTTGGATTCGCTCCCTTCTCCCTCAAAGGATTCATAACTAACTTATAACTGACAAGAGAATTGGTACTAAACTTTTTCTCCAAAGGTTTTAATGTCAAAATAGAGAAAGAAACCAAGGTTTTGAAAGCCATCATACTATGAATACAAATATTTTGCTTGGATTCGCTCCCTTCTCCCTTAAAGGATTCATAACTAACTTATAACTGACAAGAGAATTGGTACTAAACTTGTTCTCCAAAGGTTTTAATGTCAAAATAGAGAAAGAAACCAAGGTTTTGAAAACCATCATACTATGAATACAAATATTTTGCTTCAAATTGTTAATCAAACTTTATGATGTAAATGCACAGACGGCATAAATAAGTAGAAAAGACATCATTCATTAATGGCCCTGATAAACCATATAGTGTGTGAGCTGGTGCAGAGAAAATGTAAGGGAAGTATGGCTCCTTTGTATGATTGCAGTATAGAAAATTTTGAGATTATTCTGCAGCCATGCGTTCCCTTGAAGGGTCATTATGCTATCAAAATATTAAAGTAGTACGTGAGTGGTCTGCATGGGTGACATTTTTTCATAGGTTAATCTAACCCTAAGAACTATTATTCTTCCCATTGGAGACATGAATGAATCTAAATGAGCATTCAAAGAGAGGATGATGCGGATATGAAAATATAGACAACTGTTACAACTCATGCAACCCATTCCCCCAAGTTTAAAACCCTTAATAAATAATGAGTTTAAGTTTAAGTAGTATGCTGATACATATTCTAAGATTCAGAGTGAGGAAGTGTCAGAGTTCATAGCTTTAAGTTGACATATCACACAACCTTTCAAACCATTGTTCCACTATCAAATGGTCTAATCTTAACCCTTAAAACTCCTAAAATCTGATTGATAATGTTAATTCGCCACTCCAGCTGCTACATATTTCCTTGTGAATTAATTACAAGAATCTGGCGTCAGATTAGGATGACAGCTTCTACTTGATAAGTTTGAGTATTCTCGTTACCTTTTTGCTAGATTATGTATGGATATTATAGAGAAAATTTACATGTTGATCACTTCAGGGAACTAAAGGGTTAAGCCGTGTTTCTACATCTTGATCCCTAAAAAAATTTATTTTAATCAAGAAATAACGCTATTACAAGGTTTACCTTTACAGCTTCACTCTGCATAGGCGAAAAAAATTTTCTAAATTTGGTTGATGAAGGAGGGAATGTCAATGTTATGGTTATTGATAAGTTTAAGGACCATTCACTAGGATTACACGAACAAATAATTTTTTATATCTATACCGCTGAAACACGTTATGGGCTCATGTTTTGCAAGGCGGGATTTCTTGAAAACATCTAAGTCGTTTTGGACCTTCGTTTGCCCAGGACGTGCTGGTAATGCCATCCGATTTTAGTTTGACTGATCGTATAAGCGCTTCTTCATCCTGATAAAAACTTTCCAGACCACAATGGAACGGAAGAAAGTCTTACTCAGTCTTAAAACAGGAACGTCAAAGAAGAGATCAGAGGTATGGTGAAAATGGCTTAGATAAATCTACGTCGTTATTACTAGTATTCGATAGAATGATCAATCGGAGCATGTGATGAGCTATGAAAAAGAATTTAACAACACATGTTACTTGTTGAATTTAATTTAAGCTGATAATTTGAAAAGAGAACGTCGGAGCGTATATCTGATTTTAGCTCCGCGTGTGCTGCTTTTGATTAAATTACACGGGCGTGTTTGAACTTGCACAGTATCCACATTGTTATGTTTATTATCACATTTTTATCATTGAATAAACTATTTTAAAGTCTCTCTAGTCTTTCAATCTTAAATGTACACTCTACACTGTAAGTATATATTTTTCAGTTTTTTACCTAAATAGTCATTTTTGAGTTATTTTTTGGAGGGATAGATTTAAGAGTTGTTCAAAGTGTGGTTAGGCATTAAGCTGATGGTGTTGCCTAGCAAAATATTGCTAGGCAATATCTATGACTCGGAATTTGTGATTCCCAGTCATAGAGGCCCAAATCCCAGGTCTCATTTTACCCCTCCAAGCCTTTTTCAGACAACACAAGCTCAATTTCTTTACAACACAGGTAATGTTGAAAGTGGTCATATTTTCTTAATCTTTCAATTTTTTTTTGGATTAAAGGAATCAACATTAGAAGGAATGACCTCACAGAATGGAAGTCTCCAGAAAGCCATTTTGAGGGAAAGCACATCAAACAAAACTACTTTGTCGAGAAGTAGAAATAACCTTGCTACTGAGGAGAAATCAAAGGCTCACGATGAAAGCTTTAACTTCCACTGTTCTTTTGAAACTAATTCCAGTGCAGAGCAGGATAATGACATTCCTTCTACTCAACCAGTATCACATGACCAAATACTGGAAGGTACGAGTTATGTAAAGAATTAAGTATAATATTTTTACTCTGTCTTCAAAGGACAAGTAGAAAAAAAAATGCAATTTCAACACTGGCCCATACTTGAACATTTTTATATAATGGCAAAGTGCAGACAATTAACTATGTATTAACTTATTTTGTAACCTAATGGTTGTCCTTATGAACTTGCAAAGACATGCTAAGGGAAGAGCTCTCGAGAGCCCACAATATAGGGTTCATTGCACACAAGGGGTGCAAAAATCAAGTTGAAAGGTTTTGTTTGTCTCTTTATGTCTTACATGTTCTCATACAATGTAGGTGTTGTAGCATTCATTGAGGTACGGTCAAATACTGAAAACAGATTTGATGGAATTTCAAAACAAGTGGAAATGCTTGGAGCAACAGTAAGTAAATCAGACCATATTGACCCTGTAATCAGTTGTTTATGGATATCAGGTAGTAACAAATTCACTCATTTTATTTTTATTTCCTTTTGTGATAGCCTGTGTGTAACTGTCAAGTGACAAGAAGCTGCAGACTTTGTTACCTGTTTTGGAATAATTTACTCATTAAAATTGAGAATTTGATGTAAAACAAACCAGTATCCAAACACTCTTGAAAATTAAAGCTAGATCATGAAAAATACCATTTCATTTTTTCCCAAAATTTTCTGCAATGTATATGGCAAAGAAAATGTATACCATACACCATAGATGTAGATGACTTAATGATAGAAATAGACATACACCTTCATACATGTACATCTTGAGTTATATATAAAAAATTGGGGGAAATGGAATCAATTTGTTAGGAAAACTTTTGTCCTCTCTGTTTTCATCCTCTTTCTCTTTTTGCTTGGCTTTAACAAACCACTTGCTGGATTTCAAATGAATATTCTTAAATGTTTTCCACCACAGGTTGTCAAGAAGCTTACTCCAGAGGTTACACATGTGGTAAGATTATTTACATTATTTAATTCTGTGCTACATTGAAAGAAAAGAGATTTAGAATATTCAATTGCACTTGTTTGCATTTAATTTATGTGAAAGAAAATTTAAAAAAAAGTGTTTTCAATGGAATGGGTTGTTCAAAAAGTCATACTAACAGTAAGTGATCCTTTACTGACAGAAGTTACAGGTTCTAAAAGTCATTTGATAAACATATCTCTCTAGATATTTAAGGATGGCAAGAGGACAATCAGGGAGAGGGCACTTAAGAAGGGAATCTACTTGGTGTCTGTTCTTTGGGTTGAGAGCTGTCGGCAGAGTGGAAAACGTGTATCTGAGGACCTCTTCCCAGTTATTTCACCTGAGGAGGCTGCCACACCATTGTTGGTGGGAAGACTCAAGAGAACAAAATCCATGCAACCCAAAGCCTTTGAAGAAGATGTTCAAAACAGTGCTGGTAATTTCTTGTTAGTCCAAAAGTACATGTAATATTCCTTCACAGATGATGTTGTGCAAGATACAGATGAACCTGTTTTAAGCGGTCCCCCACGGGGAATGGTAGGGCTTAATACAGGTTGCCAGCAAATCACTTGTGTGATGTTTGTGTGTAATAGTTGTCCTAACAGTCCAAACAAGAAAGATAATCTTCAATGAGTTGCAAACATTTGAACTAAAGGTGATAACATTGATTTCTAAAATAAATTTGCCTTAAGTGAACGTTCAGTACAGGTGGAAGACACTAGAAACAGGCTTTTCAGACTTAGTCAAGGGCAACCATGACCACTTGATAGAAGTGAAAATTACAGTACTCAAGGGGAAGAAATTTTGGGACTTTGACAACTAACAGTTTAACACAGTACCCTTTTATATAGGTTGCACTGTACTTGTATTTCATGTCACATTTTGTCTTTCATTAGACAGAGGAGACAGAAGGAGAAGGAGAAAGCTCCAGGCAGAGAATTTAACCCCCACAGGTTGGTGTGTTATATATATTTTTTTTCCAGAATTGTTCCTGTAGTACCGCAGTAATGGTTTGTCAGGCTTCTTGCATCTAAAATATTCTTACAGACAAGCATACAAACTGGCAAAACTTTTATAAATGAGGAAATGTTTGAACCTTCTAAACTGTATGACTGATTATACGTGTATTTTAGATATTGTAAAACCATATCTGTGTTTTTCATTTTTCAGCTGTGGTTTTCTGTGCAGAAACTCAAGATCCACATAGTCCGGTAAGTATAGTGTGTCTTACTAATGATGTTACAACACTGGTATCCCAGTAGATATGTAGAATGAAAGAGGTTGGCGAAAGGAGGGAAGTTTTCCATTTTGTATCATTTGTTATTAATCAAAAGGTTCCTGAATTGTTTTATGTAAAGTGAGCTTTACATAAAACAATTTTCGACACTGTCTATCGATATTGCTGATCCTAGCAGTATGCAGGACGCGTGTCATATGAACTTCGTAATAGACCTCGCTCACCTTGGATCTCTGTGGCTCAGGGGTAGAGCATCGGAGTGCGGAATCCGAAGATATGAGGTTCGATTCTTCATGGGGACTCAAAAATTTTTTCTTTTTCCCACGCTCGTGATAAGACGAAAAAACATATTTTTCTAAAATTGTGTTGTTAAAATGTGCTAATACTAAATAATTGTTTATTGCTGAAAAGCTACCTACTGCATGCAGCCTCTGCGTTGTTCTCGTTTACCTCTAGCAGATTTATTATTCTTTTTTTTATGCTTGAGTTAATCTGTCCGTCTGTTTTGTTTTCAGTTAACTTTCAACTCTCCCGTTACACCCCACATCGTACCAGACACACCCAGTCAAAAAATGGAAAAATCACCATTTTTCAAAGCACTCAATTACGGTAAACCTTGGTGCAGTGTATTAATAGTTTACGTAAACGACTTTTTTTACACATACTTCTTCCTTGATACGCCTGTATTATCCATCAATTAACTTTACTCACTTTAAAAAAATTACAATAAACACACGCTGGAAACGTTACAGATGTCGGGAGTGGGTTATCATGTGTCGGAGAAGTATCTCATTCCCATCATTCCTAGTTACTCGCTTCGTGCTTTGAAAACCGAGGAAGAAAATACATCAGTGTGGGTTTGTTGGCTTGTGAGACTTTAATAACCTCAGCCTTCATTGAAAAAAAAACCTTTCAATTGAGGAAATTCCCCCTATGTTGAACCTTTTGATAGGCTACATACTGCAATACACATGAGCGCTATTATGTGCCGGTGTAGATACATGAACGAACCCGCTACAAATGAGTGCCATGAATCAACCTGTGATGAAACCTAGACAGTCAGAAGCTTTACCTAACGAATAAAACTCTAAGCTACCCGAAAACATAGGAATAAATACTACTTTTGAGAAGAAAGATGGTGTTAGGAATTACCTTAAGCCGCTTTCTTGAAATATGAGAGGCAACATCAGTCGGCTAAGAGCGTGCGGTTTGACGAAAGATTTGCAGCGAAATATCAAAGCCAATAAAACATAGAGCTGTGGTTGAAACATTCGGTTAATTGATTTGAACAATTCTATGGACGTAAAGTAAAAGCATTGAGTCACTTACCTCTCGAGAATTTTCTCTGCATTGTATATAAGCGTGGCAAAGAAATAATGCACGAGATATTGACGCAAGCTGCCACAGTTTTCCCGCCAAAATTCGGACTCGTTCGTGTTCCCTTTTGTTTCATACCACGTTCCTCCTGACAACTGAATAGCAAGAAAAGACGGTATCTGACCAAAATTTAATGACTTTTTTTTAATGCGAGCGTACTCTTTCAACAGATGACGAATCGCCAGGGGAACCAATCACATCGGGAAAAGACCACACTGACCAATTGTCAGACATTAACCAAGAAATCCCGTCAAGCATCAGCAAACTTAAAAGAAGGCTGCTGAGCAAGAGTACTCCATCAAATCTACCCACCCCTCCCGTGGAACAAAAAGAGACTCCATCCGGGCAGATTCGAAAAACACCGAAAGATGTGATACTGACAGGTCAAGTTTGTGTTAAGGCTTTAAATATTTTCAGTAGTCTCTGGTTTTTTTTGTTGAATGGTAGGAAAGCTCAACAGGCTGTGTGGTACATGTTTTTTTCTGCCTATACTTGTACATTGACGATGTGATGACTGCGTACGCTTATTTGTTACGTTGTGTAAAACGGGGTCCTTTTGTCAAAGTTGCCACATCTCAGCTGTGAATTAGAGTTTGAAGTTTATACATTTCCACCGTTTGTATCCCACATTTGACATTTTAGCTGTTTTGCGTAAGAATTTCGATATTCTTCATTCAATACTCCCTCTCAAGGCTGTATCTCCTCTCTTTCCAACAAAAGCAGGCTCTGAACAAGGCAAGAAAAGAAAGAGGCAGGAGTCGACCAGAGAAGCACTAAACGAAGACATCAAGGCAGGTGTTGCAAAGCGAAAAAAGAAAACCAAAGTTGTAGAGGAAGTGCAGCGTGAGGAAAGAGACCATGAAGAACTTATAACAGATACTGAACGCACAAAGTCGACCGTACAAAATATATCTGATGCTAAAAAGGGAAGAAAGGAAAGAGCATCACAGGCAAAAGGTTAAGTATTGTGTTGAATCTTGTAGAATCATTTTTTTGTTCACTTCCCTTCAAACACCTCCTCACCTAAGCTCAACATTCCCTACAGGTTAGAAAACCCATTAAATTTACTGTGAGAGTGGGTCGCGGGGGAGCGTAAAAAAAATAAAAGGCGATGCTCGTGGCTATCATCTGATTGGGTGTCGTTTAGCAGGGTCTCGACGGTGATTGGTCTCCCTGAACGATGGGAAAGGGATGTCGCTCTTGGGCATACAAGGGTTTTTGGGGATCTGCCGGGTATCGATCTTAAAGGATGAAGTGAGTAGGGATGAGATCAATTGAACCTTTGCGCAACCGCATATACTAGCTTTTGTGAATACGCTGACAAAAAACCCTTCCAAATGGTTTCGTTTCATTTTTTAATGTGTTTGTTTTTAACACGGAATGGCTACTTCCAGTTGATTTTCGATTGGCAGTCGTAGCCTTTCCTATACAATTGTGCTTTCAAATACAAAGTGAAAACTAATCAAGGAAACTTTTAAGAATTGATTTTCACATTCGTTAAGATACAAGAATGTCCATATGTGCTTTTATTTATACATCGGCTCATCATTAGACCATACTTCATTTTTATTTTCATTTTTTGTCCTCAGAAGATGAAAAATGCGTCACAGCAGGAACCGACGATGGAAAGAAAAAGCAAGACAGTGTTTCAAGGAAAAAGAAGACTCCAGCTAAGCCAGGAAAGAAATTCCCTTCAGGTCACAATTCAGATCAAACTGGCGAAAATATCGATTCAGACTCAGGCGTGTCCGTTACAGAAAGTAACAGAAAATCCTCACTGGTCAATAGGGTGTCTTTTCGTCATAAGAGGTTTTCTAAGACAGAGGAGTTGGTTGGCCAAGCAACTAAAGCAGTGGAATTTGATGACTCTCTTGTTACGGAAGACAATGAAAGACAACATGAAAACAATGTTAAAGCAAAATTGAATGTGAGTAAGACAAAGAAGAATTTACTGCGGAAAAATACAGTCAAGAAGGTTAAATTAGTGAGTCCAGCGAAATTGGAAAGTCAGGTTAGTATTGGTAAAAACAAAGGAAAAGACGGATTTGACATCAAGAGCAGTGTGTTGCAGGAAAATGATGAAAACATGAAGAGTGGAAGGCTGTCTTCTGAGGAATCTCAAAGTGATGACGAGGACGCGGATGCAGAAGGCAGCACGTGTACAGAGGAAGATGAACAGGAACTTCACCTGAAAAATGATCGGAAAACGGAGAGAAAACAGCGCACAAAGCTTGTCAAAAAGGTTAAGGTAAGGCGGCTGATGATGCCTTGATTTTCTCGGGTTGATCTCTTACCTGAGACAGGTAAAGAAAAATTGAGTGTGCTCGTACCTGAGACAGGTCTGACACGTTTGTTGGTTAGTTTACGTTACGCCATACAATCAACATTTCCGTCTTTTTTCGCACTCCTCCTGCTTTTCTTGGACAACATGGTCAGGAGATACGTGTAGTCTTTGTTTCCTTTCGAGCCCTTTAAACTTGTCCTGGTTTAGGAACGCTGACCTGTGTAGTATGAGCCCCCTTTCCACCATTTCTCCTCCCCCCCCTCCCCCCTTTAATCCCCACTAACTTTACACAGGGAGCAAGCAATTACTATTGCAGCAATGCATAATCATCGATACAGTTACATGTAGTTCAAGTTGAATTGTGATGATATGACTCAGCACAATTTACATTACTCATAGATTGTCCTTGTAGCACCGCTATCTCCGAGATTCTTAATGTCAGGATGCAAAATATCCAGGGGTAAATTACACTGATACTCTAGCAGGTGTCATTAGTAAGGGACGCCATCTGATGTTTGGGACAACGATTCACCACAGTATGCAAAAATCTAATGATAAGCTAAGTGGGCCTTTGCCATTTTTGCTAGTGGCATGAAGTAGTTGAATAAAATAGTTCAATGATGTAAGTAAATGAGAGTGAATTTGGAAGGTCCTAACTTTCGCTTTTTTCTTTCTTTTCACAGCCGAAGCGATCGATTGTGATGACAAGCATGCATTTTGGGTACGGAATTTTAGTCAGTGTTGTGCCCTACATTTCACTGCCATTCTGTGATATATTTTGTAAAGCTTTCAAGGTGCCATATCTATTTCTTTCAGTGAGCAAGATATTGTTCTGTCTGTCGTACGTAAACTGGGCGGATTCTTTATCGAAGACCGAGTCTCTTCTTCTACTAGTCACGTGATCGCTGGAAGTCCTCGCCGCACCCTAAACGTTTTAATGGCTGTTGCTCAAGGATCATGGCTCGTGTCATCAGCTTGGGTAAGGAAGAAGGGAGGAGGACAAACATTAGTATATAAATAATAACTTTTTTAACCACTCACTCTTAACAACCGCCCTTTGGGAACCCTTTCCTCCTCTGATACATTTGAATAGGCTTGATTACGTTACATCATGACTTTTAAAATTACCGTTAAATAGAAAAAAACCTTAAAAACAGACGTCCACCCACAACAAGAAATACCAGAAATGTGATTTGGCAACTGATGGAGAAGATTAAATGACATAATCGGCCAGAAACTTGATTCACTGACCGGGCTGAATTTTTTTTAGGTCCAGCAACTGTGACGTATTCGTCTATCTCTTTCAATGGAATGAAATGAAATCAAATTCGCTGACTTAAGAACTTAGAGAGGTGTTTTTTGTTTCTATGCAGGTGATGAAATCTCTAGAAGTTGGTTATTGGGTGGACGAAGAACCCTATGAATTATCAGACGCATTTCCTGCTGCACAGGTGGGTGATCCGGTATGCTTATTTGGGGCTTGCTCTTTTCCTAAGGGAGATCTTTCATAAATATAAGTCAGCAATGTGTGTTTATTTGCTGTTGTGTTTAGCTTTGCCGGCTGGAACGTATCAGTGCTGGGCCGGGTTACCACCAGGAGCTCTTTGCTGAGTGTCCACCGATGTATGTCTCTGAAAACTGCGCGCCTCCGAGTGATTCTTTGACCTCCTTGATAGGCCTCTGTGGTGGAAAGGTAAGTTGTGATTATTTAATTTATTGGTGCAGATTAATTTAGCAGTGTCTGTTTTGGATAGCAAAGCAAGCCAAAGCAGTGATAAGAGCTGTTGTAAATAGTCGAGGAAAGCAACCAGAACTCAAAACACGCCTTGAAAAAATCGCGCGAAGATCGCTAAAAACGCGCTGATTACAGAACTGTAACGAAGTTTAAACTATAACTGACCATTAGATAGCCAGTTTAAAATCAGTTTTAAATATTGCTTCCTTGGCTGGGAAAGCAACTGGGCCGAGTTGTTGGAAATATGATTTGCACTAAATCAGATTAAATGCTATGGGATCATGTTTCGATTTGAACGCAGTTACATGTACCTCAGGGCTCGTACCATCCTGTCTCAAACAACCTGGTCTTGTATATGAATACGTTTCCTCGCTTATGTCAGCTCGTGGAGAGGTTTTACTCTCCATCCTCACTGTTCTAAATTTTCTTTTCCTTATTTAACTAAATGTAGGTTAGTACCTCTATTAGAAATGCTGGAATATGCATCGGCTCAATGGCAAGGAAAACACAAGTTGTGAACGTTACAGAACAGTGGATTCTCGGTGAGTCCTTCTCCTGACAAGTTTTTTATGCCTTCCGAAAAGAAAAAAAAGAAAAAAAAGTGAAAGATCTGGAAAAAAATCTGGACTGAGGCAGTGCTTATTTGAAAATTCGCTTATGTAACGGGGCTCAAGGCATCCTTTAGGGTTAAACCGTTTGACTGTTCAGCTCACAAAAGTGCCAGTTGTGTAATTTCTCTTTACAATAGAGCGATTTTTAGGTAAGTGTCGAAAGTAAGTCAGGATTGCAATGGGTTTGGCTCACTGCACTCTGTGATTGGTAGGCAAATTCACGCCCGCTTCTCAACCGGTCAACCGCGCGCTTCAAGCAGTGTGGTTATTTCTCATTTAAGTTCTCATTGGCTCCTTGAAACATTCATTGGCTCTTTGAGACTTTCACTTCTGCTCTCAATCTAATGAGCTAGAGGCTGTTTTTCTATGTAGAAAAGAGACTCAACGAGTCAGATGATGTGAGATGAAGGACTTATAGGTTTCTGTTGATAGAGCGTCCTGGAATTGCGTGTGGTCGTCGCGAGCAAATGATAGGCAAGGAAATGGACCTATTTGAAGTACTTGTTTTGAAATTTAAGCGGCAGTTCTCTTTTGTTAGTTTTGATTTCAACATCGCGGAGGTCGTTTGTTTTCTTATTTCAAAAAATACCATAGCTTTGACATCATCTCTTCCGCTGTACAGCCCATTTCTTCCCTTTTCCTTCTCTGTGGAAACTGCACGAAACTTCATATGTTGGTTAAATACACCTGAAAAACTTTGGAGATTTTCTTTGATATAATATCTTCTCTAGCGGTTTGAGAACCGTTATTCAGTGATGCTGATGCATGAATGAGTATTGTTGACGTCCACTGTTGGAATATTTAGCAGAATAGCATAGGGGTTGATGCCCTTAGAAATGGATATAAAAATCACCTCAGTTCTTGATATGCTATTTTATCTAGATTGTATTACACAACACGCTGTCCTGCCTTTTGCCAGCTTTGCTCTTAACACTCCAGCAAAGCGAAGACGAGAGGCAAGTCCAAGCTACTAAAAGTGATTGTTTGTCAAAGTAACTCTAGAGACCGAACGTGCACGGAATTCTGTCAGCTCGCTGCTACAACAATCCTGACCGAATAGCGCATTGCTAGACCTGGCTGAATGATGTTCCCCTGCAACACTTGCCAAGGATATCAGATGGTATTCTGAGATCATTACTATGCAAAGCATTTCAATGGCAATTTGTATTAAACTTCTTGCCAAAGCTGGGAAATGTAGATTTTGGCCGGCACTTGCAGTCGTAGGGAAATTCATGATAACTTCATCAACGGTGAAAAACATTTTGTATTTTCTACATTTGCACGTCACTCAGAGTTTCGCTTTGTGTATAACCCTTTATAAAGTTTTGTACAATGTCAGTTTAAAGCTCAAGTGTCGTATGAATTACAAGAGAATTCGGCGTTTGTCGGAGCATACAAAATATGTCGTCTCAAACACGACAATATGATTGAACTTGGTGCCGAAGGAGAATCAGTGAGGATTTTAGCATGCACTTACTCCGAGGTGCATTTTACCAGATAACTTCAGTCATCAACTGTGGCAGAGATACTTGCACTGATGACGGACTTTTGCAATGGAGGGAATTTTATACGTTTTATACTACGTTGCATTAAATTCAATGAAGTGTGTGTCATAAGGAATCCAAGCAAATCCGCATTATCGAAAATGTTCGAGAGCTGTCTTCGAAGGAGGGACTTCACAATTTTATAATGTCTTATTAACTTGTTGTAAACTATCTCAGCTTCCAGTAAGTTACAGAGCAGCTAGGGAAAAAGGGGATTTATGTATGAATCAGATGTGAAAATGTTGCCAATTCAAATAGATTCCAGTATGTTGATTAAAGAGAGAACATAAGTTGTATGAATTTTTTAATGTCTTTTGAATGTCTTCGTAAATAATAACTGTTTTCTGAACGTGATAAAAAGGGTGCCATCTTCCTTCTCCTTCTCCACGTTGAATGAGCGAAGCTTAAAATTCGACCCCTCCTCATAACTAAAGCCAGCTGGCCCGCTATTAAAACAGGAGAAATTCAATAGTAGCTTACGAACATCATTTTCGAAGCAATATTCAATGTCTTTTGGCCATTGCGGAATTTACATAAGAAAGAGGGGAAAAAAGGGAAGCTGCTTTTTTTATTCTTTTTTTTTTTCACTTTTGGTTTATTGATTTATTTAGTTTTTACAAACGGAGTATTCAGTTTGGTATTTGTTATCATGAAATTTTCCATCTGACCCCAATACCTCAGTACTTGACTGTTTGAATTCTTGGCAGCAAAGAAAAATTGATACTTCACAATGCCATACCACTGAGAGGTACAGTTTGTTAGTGACCTCTGATGCACAGTCCCCTGCTGTATAACAGAGGGGCTGATGATTGATGAGTTTTTGCTGTAAACATTCTCTGTTGTTATGACTTGACATCCTTCTTAAACCACGTATGACCGTGAGAAAAAAACTCTGCGGACCTGTTTTCCGGGTCTGCACAGTATAACCCGCTTGTGAACGGAATCGAACGTTATGGACTTCAGGCGTGGGCAGAAAGCCAGGAATCCAGTCCAATCCACTGAGAAATCATTAGACAACCTCGAAGTATATAAGCGCATTTAAAGACGATTTAATTCAATTCTACCAGACCTAAGCTTTTTGTTTATAAATAAAACACAAAGATAACTTTTTATAGAAAAAGAAACAAAAGCTACATTTTATCAGTCGTGCCAATGATTTTCCTGTCCCTCGACGTACTTGAAAAAGTGTGAAAAGAAAACATTTGGATTTGTCTAGTT
Source organism: Pocillopora verrucosa (assembly GCF_036669915.1). NCBI lineage: Eukaryota > Metazoa > Cnidaria > Anthozoa > Scleractinia > Pocilloporidae > Pocillopora > Pocillopora verrucosa. Next base: position 12,530,189 of record NC_089313.1, on the reverse strand, counting down.
GTGTGGTCGCTAGATCCATTCTTGTCTGTTCTTTTGCTCTGCAGGAGAAACGTTTGAAGAATGCAGATGTTCTGAAGAGTGTCGCAATTGATTTTATAACATTCTTGACCTTCACATGAGAAAAAGCTGCCTGTTTGTTTTTCCAAAATATTTTAGATGACGCTGACCTGTTGTAGCTCGTTCTATAGTGTTTGTTTTTATTGCTGGTTAGTTTCTCGTCATACTTTCCTATTTTTAGGCGTAACAAATGAAACTTTTTTTTAACAGTCACGCTAACTGTATCATACCTTGAAAAATTAGTTTACGGGGAACTGAATGACGCTATCCTGTAAGCCTGGGAGGGTCCGGAAAGACCAAAAAAATCGCTAACATGCTGTGCAACTTAAGACTTTTCTTTTCTAAAACATGTGTAGCAGCTGTTATCAATCAAAGCCAGACGTTGTAATGAAATCGTGGTAGTTGAGTGGGTATTCCTGTCCTCTTGTAGAGTGTCTTTTAAATTTTTGAAGTACGTCAATTTGAAATTGTTACTTGTTTACCATTAAATCGTTCTTTTTTTTTGGTTCTTGTGGTTCAAAAAGGTTTTAAAAATTGGAACCTTTGCAATCATCTGAAGTAACCTGGCCAAAATTGAGAGACAAATAATGACGTTTGCTAAATAGTACTTTAATAGGATCCCACGCCGGATACACAGACAGGAATAACGATTTTGTCGCTAAATGTTTGATTTTGTTTGGGAGTTAAGCGGAAACCTTCCTTTCTTTATCGTGGGTTTCCTTGCTGGTTTAATCGCTCTGAAGCAGGCATGTAGTTGTCGAACATGTGGGTCAGAAACTGCTTGTGGATGTTTTTCTACTCACGTGTCGTCAAAGATTTAGTCCAAAATTTTCAATGAGTGTGGTCGGTTTTTTCTCCTTGGGAGAAAATGAGGACGCGATAAACAACATACGTGAAGTCATTTGCAACTTTTTCTCTGATCTACAGGTTTTGCCTGAAGCAATTTTAACTTTTATCCATTGCCAATGGTCTGAAATGGAAAACGATGAAACAGATATGTATCTAATTAATTGCTGACAATCAGTTCAGGGGTCAGAACTTTTTCAATAGTTTACTAGGAATGCGCAATGGCAATATTGTGCTCCCGATATGCAAACCTCGATTGAAATATATTTACTCACAGCAACCTTAAATTTATTTTAGGGAATCGCCTTTAGCTCGCAACTTTCCAACCTCCTTTCGAGGAAGTTTCTCTGAATGTGGTTTCTTAACATTTACTGTCAAAAGACGATAACTGCTGTTGAAATTACACACTCAGTCATACCGGCTGAAATCAAAACAGAACGTAGGAAGACAGGGATTCTCTCCACGGCTGTTTCTAATTGGCGAAGAAAGGCTGGTCAGATGCGGTGGAGATGGAGTAAAAAATTCCGCAGAAATTTTCTAAAATCAGTTAGTCTCTCATGTGCAAAATCGATTATGGTAATTGTTCTAATAACGCAGGGTTGTTACAGTGAATTAAAAATCCATTATAAAGGCGTGCCAGCGAAGTTTTAAAAAACATCACGGACTCATCGCGTGTGGGTTTATAAAGAGCCTAAGAAATTGCATTTGTTTGGATCTTGTTAAGCAACAGCCAGGATTAGTTTCTGACAGATGGGTTTGATATCTTGCATATGCACTGTTTTATGCGGCTTTGGTTTGTTTCATTTACAAACATGCTCCCTTTGAATGCCCTTAAATAAACGTTTTGGAGGAAATCATTTCACCGTATGTTGTCGCCTTGAGCTACATGTAACGAAACTAGGTTTAACTAGGGCAAGAAGTCTTTAATCCCGTAGCTATGTTACAAACTGAAAAACATTTTAACTACTTAATTTTGTTTTTACATTCCTTCGGTTGGTTTTATAATATAAAAATAGGCTTTGTGGGCTTACAAGTCATGTGGATTACGTTTTGTTTGAACAACTGACAGAAATCACGTGAAAAACAAAACAAATTGTCATTTGCAAGTAAAAAGACTCGCCGCTGTTTAAGCTGCAAATTTAAATTTCTCCCCAACAACTGCCAAAACTCTCCCAATAAGGTTCTGTACATCTCACGCCTAACTAAATATATTTTCCGTACAACTCTAAACGTACAATGAATGTTCTGGTCATTTTCTAACTGTCAAATTCTGGAATCAAATTTAGGGACGTTTCGAAAACTTTCGGAAGCGATTCAAGAGTCTCTCGCTGTTCAAATAAGCATCCCAGAAAGATCTATTGCAATTTGCCGTTCGCTCGCTCAATTTTCGGGTTGAGACTGAGGAGTTCTTGTAATCTTTACATCTTCTTCACTTTCCTGCTAAAACAATAAACAAGAGATAAGTCAGTTATCTCTGGTGTGGAACAATGTGAACTTGGTTGAAGTGAAAGCAGACAGTTGCCATGTAAATCTGGTAAAAGTGGTATGTGCCCGAGTGTAACATCTGTTGAACATTATTTTGATCCTCTTCAATTTGTGTACGATTTTGACATTAACGAGGAGAGAGCGTGTCCCACTCGGCTGACCATATGGAGCTGGGTTTTATCATCGAAAACAGATTAGTTCGCATCTTACAAGTTCCTTCCTGTAGTGTGTGGAATTAGGACCAAACTGTCCCCGTTTCTGTTCGATGTTCAACAGATTTAGATCTTCTAAAAGTGCGTAATACTTCAAGATTATAATTTGTGGCTCATGTCAATTTTAGAAAACAGGAGCCCCGTCTGTAATGAAACACCTTACACATTAATCAAAAGCCAGAAGTTTCTTAAATTAAAGAAAGCGAAATTTCCAGACTACCCGTCTTTGAGTCGCTGGAGACTCTACGGTTGGCCCACTGTTCACAGGTTTTATTCTGGTTCGTGAGTGTTTGTTCTGTAAAGGTGCCCCAGCTGTTTAATGTTAAGGATCTGAGAGATTTTGAGGGTGTCTCTGGGTTCGTGCTTGTCGAGACATTTTTCCCATTGAATTGTTTTAATTCCTCCGTCTTGTTGCACGAAACAGAAGGCAGTTTGGAACAATTTGTGTAGTTTCCGCAAGGAAATATGTAGCTTATCTAACACCCTCGTAACAATGTTACTCAAAGGCGAATACCATGCCGATAAAAACGTTATTACCCTCCTTGCACTGCTTTTTATCTGATATTTGAGTATATTAATATCCTTACAATTTCACGATCTTGAATATCGACTAAATATCTGGGTAAACGTGCCCCGTTCCGAAGGGTTGTGCGCCATAAACCGGTCTATAGCGCGTCGTGAATTTAATGAGTAGACACTCCGCCGCAGTGAAACACGGCCTGATTATGAAAAGTCCAACCTACCTCTTTCTCAGCGGTTGTAAGAAATTGTCTTAAGCGGAACTCGACTAGTCTTCTTATCGGCTGAATTCTTTACAAAGTTGTTTATTTGGAGATTCGGCAGTTCCAAAGCAGACTCGAGATCCTGAATGTAGTCAATAACGTGCTGTAGAATTTCGACTTTACTCATCCTTCTGTTAGCAGGGATGTGCGGTACCATGGCTCTGAGCCTCGCGTAGCAGTCGTCCATGTTGTAAATACAGCCTTGCTCGAGATGTGAAACACTGGTATCGCGCGCACGAGCCCTAGAAATACTTGAAGTCGTTGTCGTAGTTGAACGCAGGGAATCCTCCCCGGCGTGAAGGCCAGACTTTGTGGATTGAGGCTTCATTCTAGCGTTTGGTGTGAAGCAACGACGAAGCAACGATCGAAAGAGCTCACAGATGTTCGTCGCTTGAAAGCTGTGAAGGTATTTGGCCGCGCGCGGAAGCAACTGTGTTTTGTCCAAGTGCTCTCGCTACGCGGGTTTCTAACTCGCAGCTGTGCAAACTTGGTGACAAATTTAAACCAATCGCAGGCAGGCCTGACATGGACTGGAAAAATCAAAACACGGCTTGAAACATGTCAAGAAATCGAACGCGACAGCCAATCGCAAACAAGATCTCATAGGTAGCTGACTTCAAAATTTTCGTGTTATGTCGTCACGAGCACCTTGTCTCTCTCATGAAAACATAATCACGTCGCACACAATATTGATCTTTCCTGATTTAAATTTCATAATTTGTTGCTATTTACAGATCCCTAGGTGTTTGATAGCCGATATGCGATGGATTACACCGTGCTTGACGAGCTGCGCCGACTAATTACATTTTCACTTTGTGATTGGTTATTTTGGACTGGTCCACTTTTCAGTCCTCGTCCTGCATCACGATTCAGTCACAGGGGCTGCATATTCAAATCTCATTTATTTTAACACTCCCCTACCTTGTCTCGTTTTTTTTTTTTTTTTCTGTTTTTTTTGTTTTGTTTACCTAACCCATCGTGGACCATTAGCCACAAAACAGCTGAAATAACTCTATGGTGATGTGGACATGTGTGTATCTAAGGTCTGTGAAGGCCGCCGTGAAGTGTTTGACGCGTTTGGTTTAGCGCATCACTATGTGTCTTTTAATACAGTTTATTGGTTATTCACATCCTATTAAATGCCTGCTTTTAGAAACTCAAAATCGAGTTATTCCGGACACCCTTGTCTTAAATTTCATCACAGCTTTCCTTCACAGCATCTCGAGAACGCAAGCTTGAAATTTCCTTTCTTTTAAATTCAGGAAAAAAGTTGTTTCTTGGGAAAACTAACCGTTATTTCGGTGGAAATGTCTCACAAAACACGAGCGTCCAGTGCTTAATAACAATCGTATTCACCTAAAATTTTTAAACGCAATTTTACTAGTGTCGAGACATCTGGTTTAGTTTTGTCTGAAAATTCTGCTATATCTGTGTCAGCCTTTTACTACACGTGTTTTTTTTTTAGTTCGTTCCCTTTGACAGATTAAGAAAACGGAAGTGCTTTTCCTTCCCAAGGTTTGACGAGGAATATGGTTTACAGAGGTGCTCTTTCTTCGCCTGTTCTCAAAAACAAGCGAAGGAATTTACAGTGACTCAAGTGTACAATCGCTATGACAAAGAAATTGATTCTGATCGACGACGGGAGCATTCCTGGACGGAATTGAATCCAATCCTAGTCTACCGCACAAACAGATTTTCTTAATCTTGCTTCAAAGACCTTTTTTGTTTAAATCAGACCACTATACAGCTTGACGAAAAGTGAATCTTATCTCAGTTACACTACGCTGAGACACAATCTTGGGCATGTTTTTTTTTTCCTTTACAGGGAACTATAACTGTAGAAGACATAAAACATACGCTCAGCTGAGGGCAGCTGTCGTGTCTTTAAGCTGTTAAGAGTCACCCTGTAAGCTGTTTGTTTTTCCTATTTCCCGATGCGTGACTGGAGCCTCCGATGACAAAAGTCCTGCGTTTTAGCCAAGCTTCCTCGTGAGTCCTACTCGGAGGTTGACACGTAATACTGATCCAAAATTTCGCTTTAAAAACATTTCTGTCGTCTTTCTCTTCGATCAGAGCGTCTCGATACAAGCCAAGTTTTCTTCGCCTTATCTATCAGCATGATCAAGCTTGCCTAACACGCGTGTTACCGATTAGCTCTGACTGGTTTATTTAGATTACTGGGAATTTACGTCTGGGATGAAAATTTAGCAGCTTTTTCGGCTGTCGCCACGTTCACGCCTCCAGTGTCAGACACATTAGAGGTCAGGCGATGTGCTTCATTAATGGTTTATGGACAAAGGACCGCTTTTATAGAAACTTGGAGCCGAAACAAACTCCCGAGTGGTTTCTTGCGGTTTGTTTAGTTAGAGTCAGAGAACTAGTGGGGCAGTGAAATTTCCTGCACCTAAATGAGGTCTTGAACTTTTGACAGGACATAATTTATGAACGTGGTATGACAAAACTGCTCCGGAATGACGTGACACACGCAGCTCATTCTTAAAGCAAATACAACTCCTTTGGAGGAGGGAGAGAGTGCAATTCTCACTTAGGCACCTTACTCTCAAATTTAACTTTCCCCCGTCCCTTCCGGATCCCTCGCAGGCTGAAACTCCTTCGTAAATTGAATGCGTGAGAATACCGGTTTTATATTGTGAACAGACAAATAATTTGGGAAGGTTTTGTAAATAGTCACCAGATTGTTGCCCGTCAACAATTGCTGTAGTGAGGGAGTCCGAGTCGTTAAGCGGTGCTCGAGCATTTTATAGATAAGTAACGTTTTTGGTATAAGCTAAAGCATTGAGAGATAATGCAGTATCAAGGAAAGGAAGGTACACTTGTAGTTTGTGTCCGTTTTGTCTTTAGTGATCAGATCAGACAACAATCAGACAGGAATCATAACTGCGTTCTTGAGCGGAAATTTGTCGAAAGACCCGCAAAACAAGATTTTGCGAAGACATCGCTACATGAGAATTTAAGACGGCCTACAAGTCGGCTGACTTTTTTCAATGCATCCATAGAAACCAGAATATCTCGTGACATCACTTTTATGTAATTTCACTTCATTTCACTTTGGCATGATTTTGGACGCGAAGGGATTTTTCCGCTTTGTTTGACAGTGAATTTTTGAAAAGATCGTTCAATAATTCTTCCCAATCTCTCAGCTGTTCTTAGTCATCAAGACGAGCAAATTTTATATACTTTCTTTTTGGAAATAAAATGTGTTAGTTTATATTTATTCTCTATTTTCCTATGTATTACAACCTTGAATTTAATTCTTCTTTGTAACTACTTCAAAAAAAATGTTTACTGATGTCGCAAAACAGTTCGTATTAAAAGTCAATGCTTGCTTACAGCATAAATGTTGGCTACTTTGGTCAAAGCAAATTCTGATCTAATCAGCCTGCAACATATTCTCTATTGTACAATTTGTGCTTTAACCTATTTTTGTACATGGTCTTTGAATCGTACTAATAATCTTGAATATTTCCTGCAACTAATTCATCACAATTTTTACTCATGTCATAGAACGTGCAATTGTGTGTCATTGTTTTCACCATAGATATGGATGAACCCTGTATGTAAAAGGTGCTACCTTTAGCTACCTTCTAGAAACACGTTAAAAAGGACTCCTAAACAGCACTAAGATAGTAAATGACATACTAACAATACTTATCATAATCATAATTTTTGTTGAAATTTACTAAAAGTTTTGTCCCCCAGATTTCTGAGACCAGAGAATCAGGGCAACCATTGTTTTGTTTTCCAAAGGCACAGCTTTGCAAAATTAAATTTAAAATGACAACTTACAATTCAACACATTCAAAGGAAAATTAAATCTCAGGGCAGCAAGACATGGTCATGGATAGCTGGAAATATGGATAAAATATATTAGATGTCTGCTTACAGTTAATTGTTTAGTATTCCAAAAGTTAAAAGGGAAACGATTCATGCTATACAAGAAAGAATGAATCCCTCTCTTGAGTTGTACTTTAGCAGGGATTGATTCCTAGATCTACTCAAATATCTAAATACATTTGTTAAAGATGTCAGGCACAACTATCCTACCATCACTCAAAACCGCTAAAGAGACTGGGGTACGCAAACATCCCTTCCCTTTTATTTCAAATTTGGTTCTTAACTTTCCACTTGGAATAACAAGTAGTTGTACTCTTTGATTCAGTTTATCATAGACCTTCAGCTGTCCCACCTTGTCAATTGACAAGCCACGCAGGTCATTGAACTGCTTGTATGCTATTCCTTAACTGCCAAACCTATTCAGAAATGTCCCCTACATGCAATGGTCATCCCTGTCTGACATATGCAACAACAAGTCATGATTTTAAGAGCAATCATCTGCAAAACCCTTTTGTGGGTAGGTGCAGCAATTTTTGGAAGAGTAACAAACAATTATCTGATGTAAATCCAAATCAACAAGCTAAGGAAATCGATTGATGCTAGGCTACAGCCAGCAGAGAGAAGGGGGGGGGGGTGGGGGGTGGGAATGTCAAATCTACTCATAGATATGAACACAATGGTGCAGGGAGTCTGACACGACTATCCTTCCATTGCTCAGAACAGCCATGGAGACTGGGGTACCCAAGCCTCCAATACCCTCTCCTTTTATATCAAACTTAGTCTGAAACTTTCCACTCGAAATATCAAGAAGCTGAATTCTGTGATTCAATTTATCACAGATCATCAGTCGTCCTGCCTTGTCAACTGATAAGCAACATGGGTTATTGAACTGTTTGTTTCCCACCCCTTCACTGCCATAACTGTTCAGTAACCTCCCTTCCATATCAAACGTTTTGATACGATGGTCACCCTTGTCTGACACAAAAAAATGGTCCCTGTATTGAATACAATGACTGGGAGAGGTGAGCTGACCCTCACCAATTGTACGCAGAAGTTTTCCACCAGGAGAAAATATCTTAACTGATTTTTCACGGCAATCAGGAACAATGATGTTGCCATCATTGTCTACAGATATACCGCAAGACTCTGGTAAACAGTGATCAAGACTTGTGCTGTTAACAATCTGACTCTTAAACTCACCTTCCCCACCGAAAAATTGAATTCGCTGGTTACCACTGTCCCCCACAACAATGTTGCCATTTGCATCAAAGGCTATCCCAGAGGGCGTGTGAAATTCCCCCTGTTTATCACCCTTTGCACCAAAAGATCTTAAGTAAGTTCCATCACTACTGAATACCTGAACCCTGTGGTTATCAGAATCAGACACTGCAATTTCATCGCGTTCATTTACTGCCACCCCACATGGCCCATTAAACATTCCTTCTGAGGAACCTTGTTGTCCAAAAGACATGACGGGACTGAACTTTCTTGTATCAACACTGACGGCAAAGGGACTTCCATGAACATGCTCTCCGTTTATTTGTATCTTGAGTGATTCTGTTGGCTTAAAGCCATGCCGCTTGAATTCAGAAAAATAACTGATTTCATAGGTTCCATCTTCGTTGTCTTGGATTTGTGTTTCCAGCTCTTTTTCAGAATATGAATCACCACCCACCACCGTCACACAGTCATGTTTTTGGTAACACTGTTCACCTTCTCTGTTCCTAGTTGTCAAAATTATATATGCTTTCAGCCCTTCGCACGCTTGAGTGAGTCCTCTTCCAGTGGCATCTGACAGATGTGGTCTGGTTTTGGTGGGAAAGAACTTCAAAGTACCAATGGTTTTCCTGCACACATAATCAAAAAACTTTTGATTTTTCAAGAAGTCACCGAAGACATCCGAGTCATCACTCTTTTCATCGAAATCTTGAACCACTTTTGCTGGGTCATTTTGCAAAACGTTGTCTATGAATTTGTTAGGCTGAACAATTTCAACGTTTGGGCTTCGTTTAAGAAGTGTTTCAGCTAGTTCCAGAGCCTCCTCGGTAATTTTTATCTCGCGTTCATTCTCGCTATGTCTAGCCTCTTGACACTGTATTGACTCTTTCACTTCAGTGATGATCGCTTCTTTCTTCGCTTCGATTACTGAGATAATTTCATCAGCAAACTTCTGTACGCTTCTTTCTACATAGGCAGCGTTTTCTTGAATTTCAGGCCACTCTTTTTCGAAATTTCTCATTTCATCTTTCATTGTTTTTAATCTTTTTTTCTTAGATTCAATCTTTGACTTAAATTCTTCCCTTCGTTCAATTGCAGCTTGCTTCAAGGGTATCTTGTCGTGACCGTCGTGATGTGTCAAGGCGCAAGCGTCACAAACGATGGTTCCACAAATCGTGCAAAAGAATTCAAGTTCTCTCCTTTCGTGTCCAAGCTTGGAACAAAATGCTGGTCGCTTTAAAACTTCTTCAAAGTCTTTATCTTCAAAGTTTCGAGTTGCCAAAACGCGGTGTTTTTTGTTTTCCCGGATAACGTTGTGAGCAGAGATACAATCTTCACACCAGAGTGTCCAACATCCGAAACAGTACCAACTTTGAGCGCTTATTTTGTCGCAATTTCCACATTTTACATCAGTAGTATCGCATTCTTTAATGGCCTTCAAGTCTAGCACACTGACGATGCGAAAGTTAGACGGTAAATCTTGGAGATTACCACTCTCTGGGACTTCACTTTCCCTTTGACACTCAGGGCATTTTATGATGTCACGGCGGCCACTCGTTCGCAAGATGTTGTTCAGGCAACGGAGACAGACACTGTGTAGACATTGTAGCGTCTTTGGTTCATCCAATGTGCTTTTACACTCAGGACAGAATATTTCTCTGTGCAGATTGTTTAGCAAGGTTCTTACATCCATGATAGACTAGCCAACTTTTTCGAAGCCTGAAATTTAAGTCAAAATATCCATGTGACATGGAACATGCAATCTTATTTTTCTTGATTGGCTAAGACACGCCATGTAACGAAATATGCCCTATGCAGAACTGTGGATTATCCTAAACAAGGGAATTTATTCTCTGGTCCTGACGTATTCCCATGTAACATTCCCAAATTTCTGAACTTTTACGAAGAACGTCTTCGTTTGAAAACTCGATTCTAGATACCGTGCGCTGGAAAAATTGCGTCGAAGATGATAAACACGGTATCCTTCATTTGACGCGAAACTATGCTCATATTTCTCCCCATGGCCATTTACTTCTTCCTTAAAACTTACAGTTTTCTTTGAATCTCGCACAGTTGCTTGCCTCTCGGAACAGATGTAGTACAAATAGAGCCCATCGTTTACGTAGTGAGAAGAAAATTTATGTTGAGAACGAGTTTGCCTCAGTCACCGTGCATTAATACATTTTGGTTGACGGTTGGTCACTAAGAAGTAAACCTATAAACAGATCTGGCAACCTGCAGCGTTTGGCTCAGAACATAATTACAAAACACAATCCATCCATGCAGATTAACCATTTAATTACTTACTTTAATAGACCTGAAATCGAGTTATTTCAAATACAGCTGTCTTAAATTTTGAAGTTTGTAGCTCTCTTCTATATAGCACCTCGAGAACGCGTGTTCGAAATTTCTGTTCGATTATATGGAAAGAGGTTGTTTATGAAGAAACTACAGTATTATAATATATTGTACTAACTTTGGAGGAAGTTTTCCCCATACATGAGCGTCTAGAGCTTTACAATATTAGTCACTTATGCTTAAATTTTTCGTGCAATAACTCTTCCTAGTGTTAAAACGTCTTGTTTAGTTTTTCTGAAAGTTCTGCTTTATCTCTGCCAGCCTTGTCCTAAACGTGTTAGCTTTTTTCAGTTCGACGTTCCCTTCGATAGGTGTGCTTCCTAATAAAGTTTACGGACAGAGGGCTGCCCTTTAAGAGAACTACAGTAACTGGTTTCTCGTGATTTCTCCCGTTGGAGTTGAAAGGATATAGAGGAAGTGGAATATACCACTCTTAATTGACTTAACTAGGCACTAACAGAACACAATATAGATACATTGCGTGACATACCTTCAACGAAATCATGATAACATGACGTGTCCTCTATGCTGTGCGGCAGGCGCACATACGGGAGGAGGGAGTCCGGAGTATACTGTTCCAACTTAAACGCCTAACGCTCAAATGCTCTCTCCTCCGTCTGGGCTCCACGCCGGCTGAAGCTCCTCCTGAATAGTCTTAATGTCAGAAGGATACCTGAATTGCGAGGATGTCAAGACAAATTAAACAAGCAAAGGAAGCTGTCTTAACAGTAATTCCAGTCTGAAATATTGTATGGCAATATCCCTTGTTGTAAAGGAATCATATGATGATGTAGAGATTATTCCATGGAAAGTGAGCACAAAACGATTCTTAATCGCGAGTTAGAGTTAGAGAACGAGTGAACCAAATATTGTTCAAGAACTTTCCATGAAATTATGTTTTATATATATATATATATATATATATATATATATATATATATATATACATACTGATATTTTTTCTCACTGATCGACACATTTCAAAGATTGGAAGCCATTTGTTGCCTTCCTTCGGATGACTGTCTTCCGTTTCCATGATTGGACGAACAATGTATTTTCACAGTTGTTCGTTCAATATATATATAAATAAATAGGGTAATTTTATTGTTATCAACTCAGTTGATAATACAAAATTACTCTGTTACACTCTTCCACACCACAGTTCTTTAGAAACTTACCCCCTTTATTCATTATGAAATAAATAGTTTTTCTACGGAGACGATTTGGAATCAGTTAGCCAGGGTTATGAAAGATAACGCAACATTGAGGAGGGGGAGATCTGCAAATATTGCTGAAATTTTAAAAACGCTTTTTTTCAATGAGTCTTTAGTCAGCATTTCAAAACGTAAATTCTTAAAAATATGACGTTTTAGGTTGTTGTTTTATAATTGTTTGGTTCGAACGAATTAATAGGTTCTGAAACCAAGAGTTTGCGAGGAAATGGTTCATGAACACTTAATTCAAAGAGACAAAAGACGACCAACACATACATTCAAATCGCATTTCCACACAAAGAAATTAAATTTTAATCGGTCATGTCCACATCAGTCAATGTTAGAATGCAGGTGTCGGCTTCAGTTTGCGCTTCAAGGTAATCCATTGAATTCTTGACCATGGATGTGAGAACCTTGCTAGATAATCTGTACGAAGAAGTATCTTGTTCTGTGTGTATGAATACATTTGATGATCCGAAACAGCTCCCCTGTTTACACAGTTTCTGTCTTCGTTGCCTAAAGAATATTCTACGAACGAGTGGCCGCCGTGATATCATAAAATGCCCTGATTGCCGAAGAGAATGTGAAGTCCCAGAAAGTGGAAACCTCGAAAAATTGCCTACCAACTTTCGTATCAACAGCTTGCTAGATGTGCTGGCTATCAAAGAATGTGATACTTCAGGAGTGAATGCGGAAATTGTGAGGAGAGAAGCGCCCAAAGTTCATACTGTTTTCATTGTTGTGCTTTCTGGTGTGACGAGTGTGTCTCCGCGCATAACATTATCCGAGCTAATAAAGAACACCGCGTGTTGGCCCTCAAAGACTTTGAGGATCAAGACATTAGTGAAGTTCTGAAGCGATCCGTGTTAACAGTTTTCAAGTGATCCAAAGCATCTCTAGGACCCTAAAAAGAAAAGAGTAGCTGGAATAATCTTCTACGTCAAACAACTAAAGACTTCCAAGCGGGAGTCATCTGTGAAGCCAGGGCCAGGGGTGTTATGCAACGCTTAGGTGCCTTGCTCGATCACGACGGTCACGCGCAAGACGACTTTTGGAAGAAGTTGCAAAATGAAACGCAGAGGAAGTTGTTGAAGTCTTCGATTGAGGACTGAGACAAGAAAGATTACAGACGATGAAGAGAAAAATTAACCAGTTTTGACGAACGAAAAGTGCACAATATTCGAGAAAACGCTGTATAGTTAGAAAAGGGGCCCGTGCAGCAATTTGCTGATAAAATTAAATCAGTCATCGAGCGAAAGAAAAGGAGATGATCGAAGAAGTGAAAAAACAGGCGAATGAGTCTCTCCAGCGTCTTGAGGTTAAAGAAGCGAAAATGAGCGAGAGATGAAAACCACCGAAACAGCGCTTGAATGGCGGAAACGCTTTGAAACAGAGCCCAGATGCTGAAAATCATACGGCCAACAAATTATCGATCAAATGTTAGAACAGAAGCTGATGAGCAAGTTGATGAACTTAACGACCAGCTTCTTTAGCTGTGATCCTTTTTGGGGTACGATTTCGTGAAAAATCAGAAGTTCTTCGAAAGTATGAACAATGAAAACATTGGCACTTTTAAGTATTTTCCCCCATGACGAGACCACATCTGTCATGCGTCAGTGGAAGAGGCATCTCTGAATTTTGCATAGGGCTTGAGGCAAACATATTGGTGACAACGAAAAACGGAAAGGGTGAACAATGTTATGAAGAGGGTGACTCTGTGACCGTGGTACAGAGGGAAGCTTCAATTTTGCAGAGAAATTGAGACACGGGTCCAAAATAACAGAGATGGAACCTACAAGATTACATTTCAGTAAAAACTGGTACACCAGACCTGTATCAGTGAAAATCAATGGTGAACATGTTCATGGAAGTCATTTACTGTTGAAGCAAACACAGAGAGTCAGACCCGTCTTGTCTTTGGCAACAAGGTTCCTCAAAAGGATGTTAATGGGCCAAGTGGAGTGGCAGTGAAGACGAATGAAATGAATTGCAGTGTTGATTCTGGTAACCATAGGGTTCAGGTATTTAGTGGTGATGGAACTTACTTACGATCTTGGTGAAGAGGAAATAGACAGGGACAATTTCAAACACCCTCTGGGATAGCCTTTGGTAAAAATGACAACATTATAGTGGGGAAAGTGGTAACCAGTTTATTCAAATTTTCAATGGGGAGGGTAAGTACCTGAGCCATTTTTTTAGCAAACTCTAGTTCAAACAAGCCTCCTGGTTATCTGTAGACAGCGATGGTAACATCATTGTTACTGACTGCCAAAACAAACTAATTAGAGACTCTCTTCCTGGTGGACGGCTTTTGCGAACAATTGGTGGGGATTGCCTTACCTTTCCAATTCACTGTATTCAAAACAATAATATTTTTGTTGTGTTAGACAGGGGTGACCATGGTATCAAAATGTTTGATAAGGAAGGGAAGTTTCTGAAGAAATTTGGTAGTAAAGGGGTAGGAAACAAGCAGTTCAATGACCCATGTTGCTTATCAGTTGACAAGGTTGGACACCTGATGATTTGTGATAAATTAAATCACAGAATTCAACTCCTTGATATTCCGAGTGGAAAGTTTCACACCAAGTTTGAGGTAAAAGGAAAGGATATTGGAGGCTTGGGTAACCCAGTCTCCATGGCTGTTCTAAGCAATGGAAGGATAGTCGTGTCAGATGTCCTGCACCACTGTGTTCATATCTTCGAGTAGATTTGACATCCCCCTCTCCCCTGCTGTAGCCTAACATCAATCAATTTACTTACCTTGATGATTTTGATTCACATTAGATAATGGTAATTAATCTTCAAGAAAATTTTGCAGCTTCCTACAAAAGGGTTTTGCTGATGATAGTTGTTCTTAACTGAAATCAGCTGTTGCTTGCATATGATTATTTTTTGGATTACTTTTACTTTATTTCCCAAATCTGTTTATGATAAATCTTTACAACTGGGTGCATTTTTGTTATAATTGAATTATATTGTGACTAACAGCCCCCATATAGATACAGTATAATGTTTAGAGTTATAGAGTAAGTGGAGAAAAAAAGGGGCTGCTAAATGATTTAGAATGAACAATTGAGTATATATATCTTATTAGACATTTTGGTGTGTAGTATTGCTGAGTATTTTTACTCATTGATTTTATTTTGACCAGCCCTACCTGTGGATTTTATTTTGAGTCGCCCTACCGGCTCATCAAATACAGCACAACTCATAAAAATACTCAGTAATACTACACAACAAAAAGTCAGTGTGCCCAGCTGACTGGTTAGACAGGTTTTTTACAGTACAAAATAACCAACAGTCCAAATAACTACAATATCGCAGGATATTTGTAGTCTATTCATGTGTTATTTGTATTCTACTTTGTGCAGTTGGATAATTAGTGACATTATAGTATGCACAATAGTTAAGTAAAGTAGCTGCAGATATCATAGCCTGTTCTATGCCTTCATAGTATGTGTGGCAAACATGACATGATAGCAATGCAGAATAAAAAACAGAGAGTAGTTCCCGTTTACCCTGTTTATAAAGTGAAAACCTGGAACAGGTTACAGAGGTTAGAGTATTCAAGATTGTAACAATCAGAGGAGTTAAATGTCCACACAAAACCAACAAATGTACTCTAACAAATAAAACCTGTGAAGAACAAAAATGCTGATTTTCTTGTTTGATTTAATATCAGTTAGAAGGACAGTAGAATACAATCGAAAACCGACTGAAACACATCATCCTGTTAATCACCAAGTTGTGAACCAAGGAAATGAAATGACATTATACATGTACATGTACTCTCTGATTTGTTGCTTGGTCATTTTCAAAACCAGAACAAAATAACATGGTGATAAACTTCTGGTTCCACGTTGTGGCCTTATCTTCCACTCCCTAAGAGTTTTCTAAAAATATGGTCCTGTAAATTCAAATCACATTGAAGTCCTTTTCTTTTAAAGGAAAATAAAGGGTGAGGAGAGATGCCCATAGCCAATCAGCTTAGATTTGATTTCCCTTGTCTTGTGTCTCATGCCTGCTCTTACGTGTTCCCAAATAATAAAGAAAAAGAAGAAAAGAGAGATTTCACCGAAGCAAATTGAAGAAAATCAAGGGCAAAAACAAATCATCAATTTGATTATATTATATTTACTGCAGAAAACGTTAGTGCGAACCTTACCCATCGCCTATTGACGGCTTTTGTGACCTTGAAATGCGAAAACATAAAACTTTTCTAGAAAAACATTACGCTGGCGCGCGCACTAACATTGAGCAAAAACCCTGTGGAGCCTCCTTAAGCGGTCAGCCCGCCGAGTGCGGTGACCGGGTGACGGCTTAATACATGTTCGACTGTTGCTGGTTTCTCGCGATTTTCTCCCATTGGAGTTGAGAAGATACAGAGGCAGTGAAATATACCACTCCTAAATGATCTTAACCTGTTAACTGGACACAAAGAGCACACAATTTAGGGGCATTGCATGACATACCTTCAAAAAAAAAAAAAAAAAAACAAAGGTAATGAAATCCTTAATAGGTCATCGATTATGTGCATGTCAACTTATATTAGAATCCTCGTGTCAGCTTTGTTTGTACTTCAAGGTAATCGGTGAATTTTCGACCATGGATGTAAAAACCTCGCTAGACAATCTGTACAAAGAAGTATCCTGTTCTGTGTGTATGAATACATTGAGTGATCCAAAACAGCTCCCCTGTTTGCACAGTTTCTGCCTTCGTTGCTTGAAGAATATTGTAGGAACGAGTGGCCGTCATGATATCATCACATGCCCAGATTGCCGAAGAGAGAGTGCAGTTCCAAAAAGTAGAAACTTCGAAGAGTTGCCCACGAACTTTCGTATTAGCAGCTTGCTAGATGTGTTGGCTATCAAAGAATGTGATACTTTAGGAGTAAGATGTGGAAATTGCGAGGAGAGAAGCGCTCAAAGTTCATACTGTTTCTATTGTTGTTCCTTCTGGTGTGACGAGTGTGTTTCCGCCCATAACATTATCCGAGCTAATAAAGAGCACCGCGTGTTGGCCCTCAAAGAATTTAAAGATCATGATATCAGTGAAGTTTGAAGCGATCAATATTTTGTCCAAAGCTTGGACACGAAAAAAAAGAGCTCGAACTCTTTTGTGAGATCTGTAAAGCCGCCATTTGCAACGCTTGTGCCTTGATAGATCATGACGGCCACGCGAAGTCGCTTTTGGAAGAAGTTGCAAATGAACGCAGAATAGCATTGAAGTCTTTGATTGAGACTGAGAAAGAAAGATTACAGAAAATAAAGAGTAAAAGGAGCCATTTTGACGAGAATGTCTTTCAGATTTATGGAAACGCTGCCTTTGTAGAGAGGAGCGTTCAGGAATCTGCTGATAAAATGATATCAGTCATCGAAGCGAAAAAAAAGGAGATGATCCAAAAAGTGAAAAAAAAAAAAAACGGGCGGAAGAGTCGCTCCAGCGTCTTGAAGTTGGAATAAGCGAAAACGAGTTGACAATCACCGAAACAGCGATTGAAATAGCAGAAACGCTTTTGAAACAGAGCCCAGATGCTGAAATCATACGGCCCAACCCATATATCGATCAAAAGTTACAACAAAGAGCAAAGGAGCAAGTTGATGAACTCAACGACCCAGCTATTTCGAGCAGCGTACCTTTTTTGGAGTACGATTTCGCGATTAATAAAAAATTACTCGATAGTTTGAGCGATGAAAACATTGGTACTTTTAAGTATTTTCCCACAAAGACGAGACCGCACCTGTCATGCGTCAATGGAAGAGGCGTGTCTGAATTTTACAGAGGGCTCGATGCAAATCTTGTGCTGACAACGAGAAATAGGAAGGGTGAGCAGTGTTATGAAGAGGGTGACTGTGTCACTGTGGATGTTGAGGACTCTTCATATTTTTCAAGAATGCTGGATACACGAATCCAAAATAACAGAGATGGAACCTACGAGATAAGTTACATGTATTGTATTGATTGTTGGTATTGCAAACCAATATCAGTGAAAGTCAATGGTGAGCATGTTCATGGAAGTCCCTTTACTGTTAAAGCCAAATCCAGACAGTTCAGACCCGTCTCATCTTTTGGAGTACAAGGTTCCTCTGATGGAATGTTTAATGAGCCATTGGGAGTGGCAGTAAATGGACGAGATGAAATTGCAGTGTCTGATTTGGTAACCATAGGGTTCAGGTATTCAGTAGTGATGGAACTTACTTAAGATCTTTTGGTATAGAGGGAAATAAACATGGGGAATTTCACATGCCTTCTGGGATAGCCTTTGATGCAAATGGCAATATTGTTGTGGCAGAAAGTGGTAACCAGCGAATTCAATGTTTCACTGGGGAGGGTGAGTACCTGAGCCATTTTCATGGCCACTCTAATCCTGATATCTGTCCCACAGAGCCTTGTGGCTTATCTGTCGACAGTGATGGAAACATCATTGTTCCTGATTGCAATGAAAAATTAGTTAAGATATTTTCTCCTGGTGGACAACTTTTGCGTACAATCGGTGAAGGTCAGCTCACCTCTCCCAGTCACTGTATTCAATACAGGAGCCATTTTTTTGTGTCAGACAGGGGTGACCATTGTATCAAAACGTTTGATAGGGAAGGGAAGTTACTGAACAGTTATGGTAGTAAAGGGGTGGGAAACAAGCAGTTCAATGACCCATGTTGCTTATCAGTTGACAAGGCACAACAATTGATGATCTGTGACAAATTGAATCACAGAGTTCAACTTCTTGATACTCTGAATGGAAAGTTTCTGACCAAGTTTGAGATAAAAGGAGAGGGTATTGGATTCTTGGGTAATCCAGTCTCCATGGCTGTTCTGAGCAATGGAAGGATAGTCGTGTCAGATGTCCTGCACCATTGTGTTCATATCTATGAGTAGATTTGACATTTCTCCCTCCCCCCTTCCTGCTGTAGCCTAACATCAATCAATTTACTTACCTTGATGATTTTGATTCAGATCAGGTAATTGTTAATTAATCTTCAAGAAACTTTTGCAGCTACCCTCAGAAGGGTTTTGCTGATGATAGTTGTTCTTGACTGAAATCAGCTGTTGCTTGTATATTATTATTTTTAGATTATTTTTGCTCCATTTCCTAAATCTTTTTGTGAAAAATCTTTACAAGAAGATGCATATTTGTTATAATTGAATAATGTTGTGACTGACAGCCTCTACATAGGTAAAGTATAAAGTTTAGAGTTATACAGTAGGTGGAGAAAAAAAGGGGCTGCTTAAGGATTTAGAATGAACAATTGAGTATCTAATGAGATGTTTTGGTATGTGATATCACTGAGTATTTTTACTCGATCATTGTATTTTGATTTGCCTTACGGGCTCATCAAAATATTACACAACTCATAAAAATACTCAGCAATACTACACACCAAAACATCTAATAAGTTATTTACTATCCAACTGCTTTTTTTTGTCAAGTCTTTCTGTTCATTTCTCAGAAGGTGAGAAAAGCAAAGCGGATAGAGATGCATGGTGCACACAGCTGACTGGTTAAAACAAGTATTTTTACAGTACAAAATAAAAACAGTCCAAATAACCATACATTACAGGGTATTTGTGCTTTATTTGCACATTATTTTTACTTTCTTTGTGCAGTTGGATAATAAGTAACATTATAGCATGTACAATAGTTAAGTAAAGAAGCTGCAGAGATCATAGCCTGCTCCATGCTTTCATTAAGATAACTGAGGGTGTGACAAATAGGATGCGTGGCAAACATGATAGCAGTACAGAATAAAAAATGAAGTAGTTCTTGCTCACCTGTTTCCAAAGTGAAAACCTGGAACAGGTTACAGAGGTTAGAGTATTCAAGATTGTAACAATCTGAGAAGTAAAATGTCCAGACATAACCAACAAATGTATTCTAACAAATTAAAACCATGAAGAACAAAAATGCTGATTTTCTGTTTGATTTAATATTAGTTTAGAAGGACAGTAGAATACAATTAAAAACAGAGTTAAACACATCATCCTGTTGATCATCAGGTTGTGAACCAAAGGAAATGAAATGACATCATACATTTATGCCATTCCAATTGTAAGGGATACACAAACTCTTTGATTTGTTACTTGGTCAGTTTCAAATCCAGAACAAAAAAACATGGTGATAAACTTCTGGTTCCACATTGTGACCTTAACTCTTACCCCCTGAGAGTTTTCTAAAAATATGGTCCTGAAAATTCAAATCACATTGAAGTCCTTTTCTTTTAAAAGAAAATAAGGGGGGAGGAGAGATGCCCATGGCCAATCAGCCTAGATTTGATTACCCTTGTCTTGTGCCTCATGCCTGCTCTTACATGTTCCCAAATAATAAGGAAAGAGGAAAGATTAAGGCCACTGAGATGAATCAAAGTACGAGACCAGTGAAGAAATGCAGTAGAAATGAAACAGAGGAAAAAATAAAAGAGAGTCTGTGGCACTTTATCCACAAGGAGTACAAAAGCTTCAAACAACACTGTCATACATCCAGGTAGTGTTCTTTCATCAGATCTTAGAGCAATTTTCAAGTGTGTGTCCAAAGTAATTGACAGGAGTACAATGGTTTTTTCCCCACTTTTCTCAAAAATTGCTCTAGAGTACCTGTGCCACAATCTCAACCAATCAGATACAAACTAAAACTAAGTCACTTGTGTTTTCCTGCATACCTTCCACTAGTTATGTGAATAACTTTGAACATTGGTAGCTTACGATATTTGCTTTTGGTTCACAGCTCTCAATCAAAAAGTACGTATCACGCAAATGCTAATGCCTCCCTGATCTGTATTTGAAAATTCCACACAGTGACAGAGAAGGAAGTCAATATCAAATTTTGCCTGTAAAGCTCCTACAGGCCATATGGGATATGTGTTAGAGAACGTATTTATTATTTACATGTAACTAGTGTTCACATATTATTTGATATTGTAAAACGTCATTTACAGACCCTATTAATGCCCCACTACAAGTAAGTCCATTCTGCATTAATCCACTTCATTTTCAAGTTTGTAAGTAAGTTGCCTGGCCTTTTCAAGTTCATCAGGATCCACCAGGTATCCTCTGTTCTCAACACTTGTGTAATATTCCATTAACTTTGTATTAGGACGAGCTCTTCTTGGAATCCTTTCCCTTCAAACTTTTCTGGTTTAAGTAACAAAAACGAAGGCCCAGTTTGTTGTAATAAGCACATGTAATTTTTCCACCCTGTCGTTCAATGGCTTTTATAGCAGTTTTTTGATGCTTTGCTAACCTCGATATCAACTTTAGCTTGGAACCAAGTTGTACCCTGCCAGATAAAAACAAGTTATGTGTCAAAAAGTACTTTTATTTCCTTGCATTTCCTTTGCAGCATTCAAATATCTTACTAGCTCTCACTTAATGGCACTTTAAGCTCTGGGCCAAGTTGTTCAAAGGCTGATTAGTGATAACCCAGGGTTAAATTTTAATCCAGGTTTCTATATTTCTGTTCAAAAGCCGTTTTGGAATAATTTTACCCATTGTTTTTAGAGCATTCAATTATCAAATTGTAGTCAAAAAGAAATAAACTGAATTTGCTCTTCAAGCTTTCAGATCTGAAATCAAATTTCACTCTAACCCCAAGTTATCTTAACCCAGCTTTGAACAACTCGGCCCTGGTCAAAAACGTACCAATTATAATTCTTGGAGATTGAAATAGATTCTTGAGATAGGAAAGAGGAAGGCATCACTTGTCTAAAGAAAATTCTATTAATCCTGCTGCAATCAAAAAAGCATCATTTTCATAAAAGTAGAGCAGCTGAACTACTTACCCCTCCCAAGCAATACAACCCCATCCTTTATTCTTCCTCCAGTAACTCCTGATCTCCAAAGATGATACATGGTAATGGGTGCATTGGGGTTTAGACGGCCACTGTCTATGAAGAACTGAAGGCGGTTTAAGTTCAGAGGTCTATAATGCATTTTGTATCTGAAAGTCAAAATAGGACAAAGACAATAAATTAACTTTAATTTCAAATATCTAATTCCCCCCACTAGCTGCTGCACATTTCGTTGTTAATAGTCATGAGAATTTGGTGCTAGATCAAGATAACAACTTAAACTCATAAGTTTGAGTATTCTCATCAGCTGTTTGCTAAATAATGTATAGATATTGTAGGGAGAAGCTACAGGTTAATCACTTCTGGGAGTTAAAGGGTTAACAGATAGATATTAAATAAATGAAATATTACAAATTCTCCCTCTTTTAAAGTATGATATCAAAGCATACAGTGAAGTCATTTTTCCACATATCACTTGTGATTTGATGTAAATAACATTTTGGTAATCAAGAGATATATAGATACTAGACAGATAAATACTTATAGATATATACCTTTATATAGACAGATTGATAGATTGGTCGATAGATAGATAGATAGATAGATAGATAGATAGATAGTGTATCAAAATATTCAAAATTTGCATCTTCTTAAGACTGAATTGCATGAAATTTATAAAAAGTTCAAGTTATAACATAAAAATTCCATGAGTATAAAATGAATATAAAAAACTTTGTATAAACATTGTAGCAATTGGACATGGATGGAATAAATGTGCTTGTGAAACAATTAGTGCACTTTTTTGGTAACATAAAATTATTCTGGTTTCTAAGCTGTATCTACCTATGAAATTGAATGTTCTTGGGTAGTAGCAGATGATGGAGTTTAGGCACACAGTATTAGATATGACTGAGTTAAAGAGTTAATTTATGACATGTTCTTTGTGCCTATCTTTCAAAGATCTGATGTTATACAATGCTAGATTTTCAATTATATCATTCACTATTATCAGAAGAAGGGTTTTCTATGAAATTCTTGCTACCTCATCTACCCATATCACAGCTGTTTGGAAGTTACATATGGATAAAAAATACTTAAAAGGAGAACTGAAGAGATGAAGTAAGTAATAATTCTGCTTGCTGACATTTTGTGTAGAAGATCACCAAATTCTGTAGCCCTATACACCCTAACATCAGTATGCATATTCTCAATACTGTTCCCTATACATTTCCTAAGGTGCTGACAAGGAGAATTTGTTTAGCTATTAAGAACATTTTTAGTTGTTGATGATTTCCTTTATTCTCAGGACCTTTCTGTTTAATTCAGGGGTGATGTTGTATGTACTGTAGAAAGTAGATGCTAGTCACTCTTAGGGGGTCAAAAGCTTAATAAGCAAAAAAATTTTTCACTGCAATTCCCAAAAATCATTTAACCTCTATTTTGGAAATATATATATGTTTACACGTACATGTTTTTGAAGCCATGCTTTGGGACACGAAGATAAAGAGGTGTTTGGCCTCCTTCAAATCCAAGCCTAGGTTTTGTATTTCGTTGACCCTGTCCTTTGTGGCCACGTCCAGAAGTCTTTCCACGTCCAGATCCTCTACCACGTCCTTTACGGTGTTGCTGTTTGATTGAATATGTTGCATGTACAAGAAAGGAGAAATTAGTAATGCATCCTAAGTTCAATATACAAATTCTTATAGTGTTCTCCGTATATTTCCAATGGCGCTGTCGAGGAAAATTTTTCAACAATCAAGAGCTTCTTTAGTTGGTGATCGTTTCTCTTTTTCTCGTGACCTTAGTTTGTGATGCTAGTCACTCTTTGGGATTAAGGGGTTAATTAAAATTGGATATTTTGTGGCTGCATGAGAAGTCCATGTAGAGAGCATTCTGACAGAGGTCTTGAAAATTTTGCCTAAGGGTGCAAGCTGCGCAGAGGTGCTACACGAATATTGTACATCACCTGACACAACCATGATATGTACTATACTACTCTTGAAGCGGCAAGTGCTTTTTATTTCACCCAGGACGGACATGTGGGCTAGTATGTCGTGTCTGATCATTTTGTAATACTACAGTATTCTAAAAGATTCTATTTTCAGCTATAGAAAAATACCTACCGCTTTGAATGCTTCAGGTAAATCTCTTATGTTGTTCAAAGCTACGCGAGGATATTGCCTCAATGCCGTTAGATTCTTCTTAATGTGACAAATCGCCATGTTGGCCGCCATGTTGTTCTTGATCGGTCCCAGATTACTCTCAAAGAAAGCGTGACACGGCCTCGAACCTAGTTCACACGTTCACACTTTCACACAAGATGGCGTCGAAATTTGAAGAAGGTCGCCATTGGGCACAAGTTATTTTCACCCATGACAGCAAACCTCCCGTCCTTATTGATAAAGAGCAGATCACACTGGGCAGGAAAGAAGGTAGGAGAACAGGGTACAAAAGGCAATCGAATGTCAAAGATGATTATTTCACCCTTTAATATAATGTATACACGGGAAATCGATCAGCTAGTTAGGTTCTTTATTCTGTATATTATATGGTTAACATGCAGCTTTAGGGCAGATCACTTTCCAAGGATGACTTAGAGATAAATGGAATACGTACTTGTATTTAAAAAGGGAAAAATGGCGATGAAACCCAAAAGATTTCTTTTTAATATGTTTTGGTTTGGTTTTGTTGAATGTGAGTTTATTCAATACACAGCAATATTCAGCTCTTGCATTCCAATCATGGTGAACTAAATGACCAATTAAAAATTTCTCATAAATTAATTCGATCAAAGTGTTCGAATGCAATAACAAAAGATGGCAAGATTTTCATAAACATTGTAATTTACTCTATACTTCCTTATGCATGCAGTTTCTTGATGAAAGAAACAGTGACGAAACAAAAGTTCACTTTACTTTAAGAGTAATGCTCAGCCTTTGTTTAAGAACAGTAAGGGACTACACAGAGATCTTACGTAGAAAATAGTTTGCATTGTGAGAAGGCTCCTGTCATAGCCGTCATAAACTGCAGAACCTCTATTTACAACTTTGCTTTACAACTACAATGTTAGTATCAGCTGTGACAGCTATGACATACACTGTACCCACCCATTGCAAGAGAAAGCTGAATCTAATGTTATATCTCACAGATTGTGATATCAGCTTTCCTGGCTGCAAATTTGTATCTGGTCATCACTGTACTATTACAAGAGATCCAGGTGGCACAGTTTGGCTTCAAGACTTTAGGTGACTCAGTAAATTGCTTTTAATTCCATGCAAACTTCTCACAGCAATGATCTATATACACTATTGCATGTGTTAAAACTTGTGTTAGTAACTTACAGCTTTTGTTTTCTTGTTAGTACCAATGGATCATTGTTGAATGGGAAGAAAATTGACAAAGAGAAGGTAATTATATAATAATAGTTTAATGAAGTCTGTGTGCAAAATTTAAAATTACAGGAAGTGACTCAAATTATAAAGAGATAAAGAGATAGACAAATACTGTACATATAAAGTAAAAAGCCTTTATACAGGCCCAAGTGGCCCATGGGGCCGGCATTAAACTTTGGTTTCCTTTAGCATGAAGCAGCTAGGAGTATTGCTACTCCCCCCTGGATGGGATGCTAGTCCATCAGGGTTTACCCCCAGTATATTTGCTGGTACCCATTTGTACACCTGGGTGAAGAGAAGCACTGTGAGAGTAAAGTGTCTTGCCTAAGAACACAACACAATGACCCCAGCCAGGGCTCGAACCTGGACCACTTGACCCAGAGTCGAGTTGACTAACCATGAGGCCACTGCGCTTCCACTCATTGTACATACAGTCTGGGAAATAGACAGATCATGATGAACAGTTCGATAATCAATCATGTAAACAAAAACCATTAAATTTCACTTGGTATCTCAATAGCTTTACTAGAAGTTGGAAGGTACATGTATTAACCCTTTACACCCTAACATCAGTATGCATATTCTTCATACTGTTTTCTATACATTTCTTAAGGTGCTGACAAGGAGAATTTGTTTATCAATCAAGAGAATATTTAGTTGGTGATCATTTCCTTTATTCTCATGACCTTACTGTGTGATGCAGGGGTTATACTGTTGGGAGAAGTTATATGCTAGTCACTCTCAGGGGTTAAAGGGTTAAAAGAAGAGTGCATAACCAATAAGAAGATCAATTATGGTGAATATCATTATATTGATAGTTAAATTATTGGTAGTAAATTCTGCCACATGGGAGGTCATGATGCTGACATATGGTCCTCTGTTGTTTTCTCTGTCCTCCTGCACATAACAAGAAAGAGGAAAGAAAAGAGACCTTGGAAATCAGGAGCCCTTACTTTTGTGTTTAATCAATTGAACAGAATTAATAACCTGTCACCTCACCCCTCTCTGCAGCCACACACCCAACTGATTTATACATAACCTCTACATACACTCAGTCTGATATTATCATTATCATCATTCATCATCATTCATTATTTATTTTTTTCCTTTTTAACAATACAACATTTTTTTACAGCATTATAATTTATAGAAAGTGAGGAGACCCAGGTAGCCACTGGGCTTATGGGGGAGGGCCACCTGACTTACAACACAATAGTTAAAAAGGGAATAAGTGCTGCAAATGTGTGGTAAAAACTCTTGCAATTTCGTTGTAAAGCTAAAAAGATTTGACAAACAAGTGACTGAAACAGGAAGAGAGTTCCAAATTTTAAGACCTTGGTAGAGAATTGCTTTAGATTTGTACAACATATCTAGTCATATTTTTCTTACCAGAGTTTGTAATCAGTACATTAAAATTCATGACTTTAAAATCACTTGTGTCCTGTATCCATGTAACTGTTAAAAATTTAAAATGGGACATTTTGGTTCGGTGTTTTTGGGTGCAGGACTTTAATTTGGAGCTTATGAATTTTAAGTCTCCCTCAAGTCTGTAATTGGGTGAATTCATTGCCTCAGGGCTTCATAATAGGTCATCTAATTAACCGCCCATTTCTACAAGTTATGATTTGTTTATTCCTTGTGTGTCTTGTATGTAACAATAATAATAATAGTTCATTTGTATATTGCACACATCCACTACTTGTTGGAGATGCTTTACAAAATTATCTCTAAATCCACAACTTCACTCTAAGAAACTTAGATAATAAAACTAGCTATAAACCTTAAAAGTAGAATCCAATAAATTAAAAATGTAATGAAGAATTACTCTTAGTAAATTTAGTAAGAGGGAAGGTCTTGAGTGTTATCTTTAATGATAAAGCTGTACTAGATTTTCATAAATCCAAGGGAAGTGTTCCAAATCTTTGGAGTGTATACAGAGAAAGCTCTATCACCTTATGTTTTGGTTTCACAATTTGGCTATAGCAGCTTTTCTTGAAAGTTTTGAGCATAGATACCTAGAATATCAGTGGGTAATGTTTTTATCTGTATTAAATTTCCCTTTTTGGGAACAAAGAACCCTCTATGCCACTCTCAGGTGATATGTAATACCCATCTGGAAGCAAAGGTTCAGTTGCTATTCAAGCCTTGATTACTTATTCTGTGAGGACCTTACTTGGTGCAAATTAGGCTAATTGCAGTTTTTCTATGGTTATGCTTCTTGTCATTGAGTAATATGTATTTTGACACTTCAATGTAATGATGTAGTTAAAGTGTGTACATTTGTTTGTTGTTGTTGTTTTTTTTTTTACAAATCCTAGTCTTCCATTAATGAGATGTTTTTCTTACAGAAAATACAGATCAATCACAATGACCAAGTACAAATAGTTCATCGAAAGGATCACCCTGGAAGTGGTAAATGCTTTTTCCTAGATACAAAAAAAAAGACTCTCATGTAGCTTTGCTGCATAGATATAATAAATTGGTAAATTCATGTAACATGAAACCTTTCCATATGATATCCAGGCATACATATCCAAAAAACAGGTAATGAGAATACTCAATTTTATCAGGTGGAAGTGTTTTTTGATCTTTCACCAAATTCTTGTAATCATTTTTTAAGGAAATGTAAAGCAGCTTGAGGGGAAAATTAACAATCAAATCTTGCGATTGAAAGGGTTAAGTGTCCATATATGTCTCTATTTTTCTAGATATAGCATTTGTTTTTCAAGATTTAAAGGTTTTGAAAGAAGAAGCAGAATTACTAGATAACACTTTGGAGTATGACAATGATACAGGTAAGTAACAGTGTTGCTCAGGTTGTCTAATGAGAAATATTTTTGTTAAAGATAGAGTACAAGACTTCATTCATTTTTGATATTATACATCTGTAGAGGAAGATGTTTGTGAGGACGAAGATGTCAAACCAAGTGAGGCAGCATTTGTTTCTCAAAAAAGGTCTCATAGTGAGGTAAACTAAGATTAATATTATTTGCATTATTATTGTAATTATTATTACTATAGTATTATTATTATTATTTTTTTATTTATTATTTTATTATTTTTATTATTATTATTATTATTATATTTTTATATTATTATTACTGCACCATATATGTTTCTTTTATCACCTTAAAAACATTTACTGTTTTTGATTAATCTCCACAATCACTATCAATGATAAACACATAATTCAAGGCCACTATTGAAAAATTGTTTTAGGCTTTGTCATTTTGTCCTTGTAAAAATTAATACACTAGCAAATTATTTTACATCTGCATGTAGGAACAGTCTGAAAGCACAAGTACTACAGTTAACTGTTAGCTAAAATGTACATTTAAGGCTGGAGATACAGATGAAGGACCTGTGTCAAAAAGGAAGCATCAAGAAAGTGAAGAGGGAGCTTCCAGTAGCAAAAAACCTGAGCTTCTTCCTCATAACTCCATTGCTGATACTCTGCTTTGTAGTATATGCCAAGTAAGGTTATTAAGATTTTATCATTCCACATGCAAAGGTTTTTGTTTTGTAGCCAGCTGAGTGTTTTGCAGATATGCCAACTTCTGAAGATTTTTACTTCTGTACCAGTCTTCCTTACTGAGTGTTCCTTTCTTGACCCTCCTTAAACTACTATATATATTAATTGTTAAATAAAGAGGGTAGGTTTCCAAAGAAACTGTGGTGCTGTGTTGGTGGGAGAGAGTAACAGGGTAATTTGGTATTATAAACTGAGTTGATAATGTAAATTGGCCTCTGTCAAGAGTTTAAAAGCTGACATTTTGAGTGTTCTCCCCTCATCAGAGACTTTTATTGTTGTTGACCCCTCCCTCATGACACTGGAAAGATGTATTCCATTGAAAGAAGTTATTAGTGTTTATGCTAAATATTAGAATGTGTTGATTGCTTTTTTTTTTTCTTGTAGGACATCTTTCATGATTGTGTGAGGTAAGAGTATCAATGAATACATGCATGCATTAGCATAATGTGTTGTTCTCTCTTGACTAAGAAAATTAATGGATTTTCTATTTGCTAGAAGGCCCCAACCCCAGAATAAAGTTCTTTGCTTAATATCTTCTTGGCACACATGCATTTTAATAAATGTCAATTATTATAAAATATAATTAGTCTATTTTAGACACATTGATTTGACAAAGTTATAAAATTTGAAAGAAATATGATTTTTATAAGTAAGGGGTATATCTGCCTTGTGATAACTTTTCACCAAAATGTCTGACTTTCTTTAGTTTACAGCCATGTATCCATTCATTCTGTGCTGCTTGTTATTCACAATGGATGGATCGCTCCAATGAATGTCCAACTGTGAGTAAAAGTTTTTTTCAAATTGTTTTAATGGTTAAATAATTAAAGGAGTTAGACAGCCTGGTATCCATTGTGCTTGTTCATTGCTGTAAATGGACTTCTCCTGACTGGTGATATTCCATCTGTGAGTACATCTAACCATTCTGCAACTCACATCAAGGCTGGAATTATATATTAATTCTGACTGTGGTTTGCACATAGAACATGGTGATGGAATATTCAAGTCACATCTTGGTCAAGGGTTGTTGTGCCGTAGGGTGCCCAGTAGAAGATCTGATTGAGGGACTTTTTAACATTTTAACAGTGAGCACATGTTGCAGAGCATCAGGTTGCTGTAGGGGAAGCTGAGGGTTTGAGCCCCAGAGCAGGGCGCTCAGGGTCTTAAAATAACGAAGGGGAATGTGTTGCCTTTGCCATGACATGTGTGTATGGTTAGACATTCTAATCATCTTATCTCCTGCATTTTCTCTATGCTGGTCCTTATGGGATGTTAAAAAAAACCCACAACCTTTTTGCAAAGAGTAGGTAACATAGCTCCTGGATTATACAGGTCCCCAATTAAACCAGCAGCAAACACTAAGCTGTTCGTAAACATATTTTCAGGTGCATCTCAAAATATTTGAAGGATAATAAAAACAATAGGCTCTAATTTGCACAGAAATATGCTCATGTATTTGTCCCTGGATTTATCTGTTCCTCAAAGCTCACAGTTTTCCTCAAGCTTTGTCGGAAAGTATTACATCATAACTTTGTGACATGGTATGCATGTCAGTATGAATTCAATAGAAACTTATCTTTACAGGTATTAATTGTCCATAACAACCCATTTTCAGTTTTCAGAGCTAAGTTAACAATTTTTTATTGAACTGCCTTGTAACCCATCCTGTCTTTCTTTTGCTAGTGTCGTAAAAAGGTTGAAAAAGAAAGAATTAGCAAAAACCACATCATTAACAACTTGGTAGAAGCATTCTTGAAGGAACACCCAGGTACAGTAAATGCAGTCTTTAAGGACATTTTTTAACTGGCATTAGATTGCAAGCTATTATGTTTTAGTTTTTAATATTGGAGAATACAGATAAGTAAGCAGGTATCCTTACACCTTAAGAAAGACAATGACTTTTAGTTGTAATTACTCTGTACTTGTATTTTGTCCTGTAAATAGAGAGACGGCGAACAGAAGAAGAGCTAAGAGAAATGGACAGTAACAATAAAATTACAGAGGATATGGTATGTGGCTGTTAACCTTGTAACTCCTATAAGTGACCAAGACAGAATTCCTCCTAATAAAACAACATCAAGCAGACGAGTGATTAAAATAAAGAAAAGTATCAACTAGTCGATTAGTAGTTGATTCAAAACAAAATTCTCCAAACTTAAATCATGAGAATTGTATGGTAGACATTAAGAGAATTACTAACAAAATCTCGGGAGTGAAAGGTTATGAATTAACTTTCATATCAAGTGAGTTGACACAATATCATTTTGCAGTTTTCTTACAGTTTGTTCAGTCATCAGTAACTGCTTTGTGTTAACTTGTTCTATTTTCTTCTGTTTATTTTGCATCAAAACCAGAAATAAGTAACTAAAGCAATCTTTCAATTTAACCCTTTGACTTCTAAGAGTTACTGGCTTCTAGTTTCTCCTTACAGTGTTACCTTAGAATCAAATGTGAAGGTCAGTCGAATAAAGGAAATGAACACCACTTTTAGAAGCTCGTGATTGTTAAACAAATTCTCCTTATCAGCACCGTAGGAAATGTAAAGAGAACAGTGTGGAGAATATGAATACTGATGTTAGGGTGTAAAGGGTCAAGGGTAACATAGTAAACTGAATTTCTATGCTACTACACTCAATTATTTTTCAGCTAAGACCAAAACATATAAGAGGTTTGTTTGCGTCATCATCCTTTGGTGAAGATGATGATGATGGCGAGAGTGATGACAGTAGTGCCAGTGGTGTTGATGACAGCAGTGAGTCTGATGACCCTGATAGAATGTATGAAACAATTTATCATATTTATTTATTGATATTACTTTGTAGATACAATTACAGGAGAAACAGATGGAGGCCTTTAAGACCTAAGATGGCTATGTTGTGGTTCAATTTTATGCTGGGTTAAAATTTTACTTTCTTTTGTTTTTGCGGGATTGTAATGTATGGATTCTCTGAGTTTGAAACAAAGGGAAAAAAAAAAAGAAAACTGAACCAAGGATAAATTGACACCACAACTGGCACACTGCAAGTTCTTGCGCTTGTAATTACCAATCTGAATTATTTTGAAGGGAAAAAATCCCAGTTATTGTAGCCATCATAATACAACAACCCAACCACAACAAGTAACTGATAACAAGTTAGGGTTAAGTTTTGGTTTTAGGGTAGGGGGAGGTGAACAGTCACTGGATCAGATACGGACATGGATCTGGAATTTTCAATGAAAATGAAGAATTTTAAAATCAAGATATCAAGTTGAACCTGTTAGCAGTTTCATAGTTATTCAATGAGGGAAGAAGGCTTGAGTATGGTTGGTAACAACAACAATGCAAACCTTTGTTTGCATGTAACAACAATAGTAAAGCCTTCACCAGGTATTATATGTTTGCATTAAGTATTTTTCTTTGACCTTTACATCAAATCCTTTGCTTTACTGTTTGAACTTGTTTTAAATACTCAAGGTTTCTTGTGAACAAGACCCTGCAAAATCCTCACGCATGTTTAATTATTATCTCTTTCATTTTATAGCAGAGGTGCAACTTTCATGCCTTTCTTCATTGTTGGGGGTTTATTTGGATTTTCTTCTTTAATTAGGTTAGTTTAGAAACAAATTAATTGTTTTTGGTTTTCACTATAATGGGTGAACAGATGGCATACAGTGAGGTTTATAAAAATAAGAAAATAGTTACATGGCAAAGAAAGAGGTTGCAATAAACCCACAGTAGTTGGGAACCTGCCATCAGGCCATGCAATTCTGAGTTATTTTTTGCATTGTAAAAAAACTACCTTTAACTTGAAGGATACTTCAAAATGTCACTATAAGACAAAAAACAAAACTGTAGGAAAGGTAGGAATAAGCTAGAAGGTGTAGAGAGGGTTGCGAAGGATAAAGGTGTGTTAAAAGGATCAACAACGGCAAACTTAAACTACATTAGTTTTCTTAATTTACGTTTATTGTGAACACTCAGGTGACTCCTTTAAGAAATGTAAGTTTGCACTAAATGCTATGAAAACAGTCAAGCAAACCTTTATTCAGTGATCACATAAACTAAGCCATTTAAGTTACATTTTCTTTTGAAGTTAACTGTTATGAATTTAACTCTTTTTATGAAGGTCTGTTCCAACAAACGGTCGTCTCTGTCCTGGATACATTTCCCCAACCACTTTTGAACAGCTATGGCCAGTACTGCTAGTGAAGGTGAGTGTAAGTTAATGAACATGGCATCAGGAATGAGATAGATATAGGTGTAGGTCAATGCTGTTACTTAATTTTCCATGCGATAGGGTGGCTTGGTATTTTGGAAGATGTTCCAATGTTTATCCCATGAGATGAGAAGCAACAGGAAGATAGACTTTGTACCATGTTTTAGAGGTGTAAAAAACCGAACTCTCACCAGATGTGCATGTAACACCGTTATACCCGTTGTATGATTAGGGAAATCAGGTTGTCAAAAAAACTGGTTCTGAAGAGGCCCAGGCTTGAATCAATGCTCTAAACTCAGATGCTTTTTTTTATATTCCCTGGTTGTAATCAAATGAATGCTGAATCTTGTTCTTCATATGAATTCTAGTTTACTAATCTGGTTGAAAGGTGCATCAACAAGTGTGACACCACCTGACTACACATGTACTCATGATCAGATCCACATACTATGTCAGTGCTGTCTTCATCCAATGCCACACAGATGGCCTGATTCAATGACAGCAAGTATTCCTGCCCAGAAGTGTAAGTTTGAGATGTGTAAATGTTCTCCCTCTCAGGCAGTAACAGGTAAAATTTTACTGCCTGCAGTACTGCTACCTATATATGATCTTGCATGGAGAATCGAGATTCTCTGTGTTCCATTAACACATGTATCAGCTGTCTCCCACAGTGGTTAACCCTCTGCTCCCTAAAATCAGTATCCTTATTCTCATTACTCTTCTCTACACATTTCATTTGGTACTGGCAAGGAGATTTTGTTTAACAATCAAAGCTTCTTAGATTGGTGTTCCTTTTTCTTTATTTTCATGATCCTAATGAATGATTCAGCAGTACCACTCTATGGAGAAAACTAGGTGCTGCTTACTCTTAGTGTTCAAAGAGTCAACGTGTGTTTTAGTGGGAATATTGGTTTAGGTTCAGTTTGTCAAAAGGCATTTTGCCATTTGCTATGGGGCTGTCATGGAATTGGCTGTTTGGGATGTCTCAATAAATTCAACGGTAAAGAATAGTAACCAAAATATTTTACAACTAAATTAAAGTGTGTATTTATTTGTGTCCTAAATCCAAACCACATTGTTTGAAAGAAGTGAGACAAGCACATACTGGTGCATGTATAGATTAGTGCATTGAAGTTTATTTCCCCAGACATTTGTTCTGATAGCCTTGTAATTATTATAATTATATATTTTTTATTTGTGGCAGATTTCAGTATTGGAGACCCTTTCTTGGTAATAATCAACAACAAT
Organism: Pocillopora verrucosa; assembly: GCF_036669915.1. Taxonomy (NCBI): domain Eukaryota; kingdom Metazoa; phylum Cnidaria; class Anthozoa; order Scleractinia; family Pocilloporidae; genus Pocillopora; species Pocillopora verrucosa. The sequence goes on along the minus strand of NC_089313.1, from coordinate 12,496,012 downwards.
CCATATGATCCAAAATACTTAAGGTAAGTTTTGAATAGTGCCATTATCCTTTAAAACAAGATGCATTTTTTTTAACCTTGCAGTTTATGAACCATGACTTGGTTTCAGCCCATGAAATGGCAGGGGGACCACTTTGTTATTTTTGAGCAAATTTACCTGATGTGTAGTCTATGATATTGTCTTCTTTTTTAGTGATCATTGTGTAATGTGTAATTTGCACAACGTAAGTAAATGAAGCAAAGAATTCTCTTTAGTGCTACCCTAAATTGTTTTTTTTTAAAATTTTTTTTTTTGAGGGACTTTTCCTCATGAAAAGGTATTTTTCAAACAGTTATCCAACACCAGCTCCTTGATGAAGCCTCAATAATGAGACTCAGGCTGGAAAATTTTTGACTCAATGAGTAAGAAATCTAACCCTTTCACTCCAAAATATAACTATCAATTCTCTGCATTAAATTAACGTTAATCCAATAATATTCCCTTGTTTAATTGGTCTTTCTTCTCAACACTTTGTACTTGAAATTGTAATGATATATTTAAGGAATATTCCCTTTTGGTCACACCTGTGAGTGAAAAGGCTAACACGTCAACATTTTCATTCTCGACAAGATTACTTAACCGAACAAAACATTTGTGAAAAAGACTTGTTACAGAAGTGTGTGCTAAAGCTGGACTCTAAAGAATACACGACAGTGGGTGGGTGGTGCGTTTTATTTTTGATCTGAAGTAGAAGTGTAGAAGTGTCTATTAAGGTGTAGGAGGGATCTTCTCGTGAGGGAGAGGAGGAGGGGCGGTGGGGGAGATGGGTGTCCAGCGCCAGCGACCTTCTGGCGTTTGTAGGCAAGGGCTAAGTGCACTCCAGTCACTCCAGGATCCTTCTTCCCCCTCCCTCCTTCCCCCCCCCCCCCCTCTTGCGGCTTTGCAATAGCTTAAAAGATGTTCTTGGGACTTAAAGCTTTTGCTTTCTTGTGCATTGCAGTCGATGTGAGACAGAAATCCATGGGAGACCAAGTTTGGTTCGGATTAGCGCAAGGTTCGAGTTAGCGCAGGTTAATGTTATTGGAAGTCAACTCAACTTAAACCTCAACACAAGTGAAGACTAAAGCATTCTTGGTTATTTTCCTCCTATAGATGCAGCAAGCCATGATATCAACTCAGAAAGTGTGCTCTGTTACAGATGTGCATTGCGGAATTTCAAGGAGCTAGCGTATCAGTTTCGTCGTGACATACCAATGGATCAGCTACCAGGCAAGTATCCCAGGAGTCTGTCTTTATTTTTATCACTCTAATGATTACATGCAGGTGGGATTGGGAGACTCAAAGTTCGTTTACCAACAAAAAAAAATTGGGACAAAGTTACAGAGATAAGATACCCATCGGTTAAACATATTCATAGGTGAAAACATGATAAAAATGGACGCAGCAGTCTATAACACAGCATGAGATTAGAGCGCTTTTCGATGGAGTTTCGTAAAATCAAAACCAAAGCTATCCAGACAACCGCCAGAAGAAAGGAGAAAACCTCAAGAGCCAATCCCAGCGATAAAGACGAGGTTGGTTTTAGTTTTGCATATGATTGGTTGAGAGAATGGTGGGAGTTTTCTGGACCAATCACAAAGCGATCTCGGATTACTCTCCACTCTCAATGGTAAATTGCTTTAATACACCGTCGAAGTACAAGCATGATCCATTAGCTGTCCAGTTGGAGCTGAAAACCAATTACGTTCTAGAATTTTGATATCGGTTTGATTACAGATGAAAACATTATGTTCAAGTCAAAGGTAACCCTTTGTGCGCATGTCCTTTCTGATCACAGAGACAGTGCATAGATGTGCTGATTGTTATTGGGGTAAACATTGTCGAACTCAGAGGACTAAACCACTTCATGCAAGGTAAGATTCTTGTTGGCAATAGTCATGCTAAGTTATGCTCTCGTTTCAGTGTCTGGTTGGAGGAAAAGTGTTGATATTCAGCGTACTCTGTGTTCTTTTTGTTTTCAGTCGCTTCAATCACATTTGTGAACAGACAAGATTTACATAGCTGAGATTATCTTTATCAGCAAGAAGTTTGCCCAACAGTTTGCCAGTAACTATTACAGTAAATAATGCATGGTGCATCATGGACCACACTAATCAAAATACAAATATATCGCAGCATACTTTTTCAAACTGATATTGTCTTCGAAACACCTCATTTGCGTGTTTTTAATGTTTATTTGAATAAAAAAGAGATGAACAATTTTTACAAATTTGGTCAAAATTCACTAAGTAATTATCAAATATGACAATGCTACATACTTATTTACAAAAGCTTTGAAAATGATGTTCCAAAAATTAAAATCTTTGTTCCTTAAGACATGGTTGCTCACAAAAGTTTTCAAAAGACGATGAAATATAACGAACTCAAAGTTACAGACAACGCCCGGCTTTGAAGGTATTAAGCAATTAGAGAGATTAAAGACTTGGTCGCCCGCATTGACGATGATCTGTGGAATGTTAAAAGAGAATCCGAGTCAATGTGACGATTTTAAGTCAAACGAAAGTACAGGTAGTACTACAGTTAACACAATGCTAAATTATTGACAGGTAAATTTTTGGCATTTAATTTACTGAACAGCACTACACTTACTTCCGTATATTGTGTTACTGGCAAAACACCTTACGAGATCTTGCGACAATGGTTCAACTTCGGGAGCTTATAACATGCATTTTACAGTTTACTTATATTTTCCACGGGAAACAGTGCTCGCCATAATAAGATGTAATGGGCGATGGTAAGGATATGGACACCTTAGACAGTTGAAAAAAGATTAGGCGAGTACTTTGCTAAAGCTGAAGGGTACACTGGCAATTCTAATTGTCTAACTGGTTTGTCACGTATATTTCATCACTTCGCACAGATGTGGACTGTTAAATATGTGCAATCGTATTTTACAAGTTCTCTTCTTCATACCCATTAGCTGGCTCAGTGAAGGCTTTTGAATTTGATTCAACATTCTTCATGGCTTCAAGATCTTTTGCTTTGACTGGAAAGTTTTCAACTTCAAGACATCCAGCGTTTTCCAATAGAGTGTCAAACCATGATGGTTGAAGGTCGAAATAATCTTTGCCTAGATAAAATAAATGAAGTTTTGTTTCATGATGGCAAGGCAGAGAATTTCGTTTCCACATAAAGATACCTGAGTTTTTAGCTTAATGAACCAAAAGTGGATTAATTTCAGCGAGACATTTATTCTAAACCGCCGCAAAAACCGTAACCTTGAGCACTCGATAAGGGAGCAAGCTAACTCTTTTCAATTTAAGCTACCTCCTCCGAAAAAGGGTTGATCTGACTGGATAAGCCACGAGTCTTGAATGCAGCAGAAATCATAACAGTTTGAGCCTAAACAAAGTTGGAAGTAGGGATATGTGTTGGTTTTTTTACGACTTTGGTTTTCTTGGAAAAGAAGTTGACCTCAATACCAGAGGAATCTGTGATATATTTGTGTGATGTAACACCTCATTAAGTTGCTCATTTTATTAGAATCAGGCGAGTACATTGCAAAAGTAAAGCTGAAGGGTACATCGACAATTCTAATTGGCTTAATTGGTTCGTCACTCTCAGAATACACTACTTCGCACAGATTTGGACCATCACTTATGAGAATCGTATTTTACAAGTTTCCCTCTACAAACCTTTCTTCTTGGCTTCAAGATCTTTTGCTCTAACTGGAACATTTTCAACTTCAAGACATCCAGCGTTTTTTGATAGAGTGTCAAACCACGATGGATGATGGTCAAAATAATCTTTGCCTAGATAAAAAATAATTAAAAAATCAAAGCCGGTGTACGGAAGAACATGTTATCAATCGTAGGTATCTAGCTGTTTGTGACTCATAAGACTACACTGCTTTCGCGCAGATGTGGACTGTGGAAGAATCTTATTTTACAAGTTTCCTTCTTCGTACCTTTAGCTTGCTCAGTGACGGTCCTCGAATTTGATTTAACATTCCTTAAGGCTTCAAGATCTTTTGCTGTAACTGGAAAGTTTTCAACTTTGAAACATCCACCGTTGTTGGATGGAGTGTCAAACCATGATGGTTGAAAGTCAAAGTAAACTTTGCCTGGTTGAGAAAAAAAAACGAAAAAAAAGAAGAAGAAGAAGAAGAAATGAAAATCAAAGTGCATGGAAGAACTCTTATTATAATCAAAAGATTATTGAAAAGTTGCCAGAGTAAAATTGTTCTTCTTGTCTTGAGGATGGAAAATGGTATTTACAAGTTGTGCCTTTAGAGAAATGGGAAACACTTTTAAGTCAGGCCCGTAAATGCTGATTTCGTTGATTTTGAGTATGTTTCATTTTCCTTAGCTTGTGAAAGAACCAATTTATTTTCGGTGATAGGTGATGTAGACCCCTCTTTCCTCTCTAATTACGTGCCCTAACGCTTTCCTGGAACATAAAACGAGTTCACAAAGACGAGGCCTTCGTATCAACCGCGTTGTCACCACTCAGTTGATACGACGCCATCCCACTTTGCATACTCACCATTAATCGTTTGTGGTTTGCTCCGGGACTCTTCTGCTTCTGTTTTATTCTTCTGGACAGTAAAATTAAGGCCCCCTTCGAGCTCGGCAATGTTCTTCTTTGCCTCCTGTAGCTTTTCGTCTATTGATGCCATGTGCTTGACAAAATCCGATTGAGTTGTTTGCACAGTTTGCTTTAGCTGGGACAGTTTTTCTTTAAGATCAGCAATGTCTTTGTCATTTTCAAAGAGAGTTTGCTTAAGAAAGCCAATCTCCTTCTCTTTAGCTGTTAAAACACAAATTAATGTTACAATTACTTATTATAAACGTTTGAACAAATTCAAGGTCTGAGTGATAAAGTTAACCGGGAAAACACAAAAGACGGAACTATGACGGAACGAGAAACAGGAGGAAGGAGGGAGGGGGTAAACGACTTATTGTCAGTTGAGCATTGGCAACTCTTAGTAAAATGGCTTCCTAGTCCGCGCGCACTTTTCTTTTCATGCATGCGTGGCCACATAAAACTAACCGTTAATCTCTGTTTCAAGATAGATGATCTTCTGTGTTGCTTGTTCCTTTTCTCTTGCAGACTGGAAAAAAAAATTGTCAAAAATGGTATCTTTTTAATTAACGAAATAAGAAGAGAGCAAAAAAGCTGGGATAAGAAACATTATCAACTTGCAATCCCGCGTGAAGATAGTGGAATGTCGAAGAGTGGCGTCATAATCTTGGAATTTCATTTGCGCGCGCTTTTTCATCTCTCCACGAAGAAAAAGTTTTTTTAAACTCAGTTACCTGAACGCCTTTAATGCAGAAAAGTTCTAGTTGCGTTAAATGTTTCGTCAATGTTGGACAGACTTTGAAATGAGCTACTTTTGGAGGGAATCGTTTTACAATTGAAATTAACCAATTACGACCTATTTTCACAGCTTCTGTATTGAATCAGGTCTAGTTGCGCGTTTGTTGCGAAAATCACTTGAGCTTCTTTTTTTCATGCCCCTTCGGATAACAAATTGTAACTTCTAAAACAACTAAACGTACTTTTGTAACGAATAAAAGGAGGTGTAATGATAGGAAACGCCCACCTCATTAGCCATGATTCGTGCCCCGTGTAAGGCCTCCAAAGGCTCATGATAATTCTCAGCAGAACGATTTGTGACATTGACTTCTTCATCAAAGATTCTCGTAGAACAGGATTTCCTAACCAAGTCTATGTCACCTGACTTGTTTTTGTTCATTTTATAACTGACATCTTCAATCAAACCATTCGATAAACAAGAAAAATGCATTCTCTTTCACGGTGCTTTAGCATGAACCGAGCTCTTGATGCGAAAGAAAGTTTTGATTTGTTTATGACTAGTTGCATGGAAACGTGTTTATGCCGTCACTTCATGACATCACGCCGGATTTAAAGCATTAGGTCTGGGCACTAGAGTTTTCTTGAAGCGTTATTCCACCAGAGCTGGACATTAAAATGCTTTTATAACGTTAATGAATAACACGTAAAAATATCAGCAGACAACGACATACATATAACTTTTCTCAGCAGAAGTGAAATAATATTATTGCGTGGGTTTCCTAAGTCCAGAGCAAAATGTGCGAGCATTTGGTACATTGTTTAAAGAATGGCTAATCCGTGTTCAGAGAGCAAGCGATTATGAATGCAAAGACTCCGAAAACAAGGTAACTCCTTAGAACTTGAAGGGTGATAGCTTATCCGGCTAGCAATTTAAATTTCTGCCATTTTACCGCTACCGGCTGGTTTCTTTGCATTGTTTTAAAGTGAAATTTTTAGGGTGAACTTTTTTTAACGACTAACGGCTAAAATTCATCGATTTCATGCGCCTGAGAGCTTTTTTTTTTGCCGTTTTACTTCGATTAAGTGCCTTCCTTGCAATAATCTCCCCTTCTTTTTTAAGCCGAAATTTGAAAAAGCATCCGGGCACCTATTCGAGGAAACGTGATAACTAATTTAGTTTGATCAGAAACTCAGAAATGGCCCTGTGCTTAAAACGAAAAGAATGCCAGTATTTATAGAAAAGTAAAAATTTGTAAGCGAAAACGAAGAACGAGTTCCATCCTATGTTAGGGCCTGTCTACATAGAGGTGGGGGACCCCAGATAGGTGATGTAACCCGTCTAGCAGATTCTATTTTACTGAAAGCAGAAAAGGGATAAGGGTTTAGTCTTTCTCTTCGACATAGGTGAAGTTTTGTGAAAGTACACTGAACATATCTTCGGACCGAGTAAGCCTCCTGTACAGCTACACGGGAATTGCTACGTTCTTTCGCAACCACTTCTTTTGTAAGGTCAGCGGGTTTAAATTCAAGTTTTTTAGGTATCTTTGAACTCTACTAACTAGGAACGAGATATTTTGTATTTGCTTGCTTCTGTTACCCTTGGTTGGATCCTACAACTCTATGGTGGCGTTTTCAGTCGTGTTTGTGCTCATGGACGTTCACCTTAAGGGCTTAATGCGTCTTGTTGTACTGGAATGTGTAGGTTTTAAAAGAACAGAGGAAGATTGCGGCTTTCTTGCCATTAGCGTCAGACTTGCATCGTATATTAGACCAGTCATCATAGGTAAATAGTACTTTGTGCATAAGAGTAGTTTTTAGTCGACTGCTAGCCTTTGTTATTCGGAACGCTGCAAGACACACGCTTCTCCGCCTGCTGGAATATTTGAGACGAGTCGGGAAGAAGTTTGTTTTGCCTGGAGTCAAGCACTAATAGTTAGGGTTAAATCATGCCTTGTTTATCTCATGCAAAGTACAGGGAAAAAAGTACGAAAAAACCATGCAGAACGGAAAATACTTTGTTTCTCAGGCTTTGTATTCAAACAATTACAACAACAACAAGAATAACAATTTATTCAAATAGTTGTTTTTTGATTGGGTTAGATGTCATTTCAGAACATAATACTCCTTTTATTTCTCTGCTTTAGTGCTCTCTGTAGCTCGAGAAAGGCCCCGTGGCCCAATGGATAAGGCATCTGACTACGAATCAGGGGATTCCAGGTTCGAATCCTGGCGGGGTCGCTGTTATTTTAGGTAAATTAACTTTTTATCCCCTGGATTTCTTTTACATTTTAATCACCTTTCACGAAGTTAGAAAACCAGATACTACGTGTGGGGCGTAGTTATGTTTGCTAGAGTAGCATTGCTGCGTTTGCTATCAAAAAGCATGGAATGGTTATTCAATATTCTCCGGCTTCTATAAAATGTCATCCTTTAGTAAAATGTAGCCACCCCCGGTCCAGTTATGATGCTTGTCACGTTTGCTTGTTTTCCCAACTTATTATTGAAAGTCAGCTTAATGTAAACTCAACAACTGAAGGCTAAGGCATTCGTTCTTATTTTCTTCTATAGATGCAGCATGCCATGATATCAACTCGGAATGTGTGCTCTGTTACAGATGTGCATTGCCGAATTTCAAGGAGCTAGCGTATCAGTTTTGTCGTGAAGGCAAGGCAAGTATTCCAAGAGTCTGATTTTTTCATAACTGTAATGATTACATGCTGGCAGGATTGGGAGACTCAGAGTTCGGTTACGAACTTAACAAAACTAGGACAAAACTAAAGTCAAGATACCCATCGGCTAAACGTATTCATAAGTGAAAACATGATGAAAATTAACGGAGCATGCGATCTAAAGCGCTTTTCGATTGAGTGTCGTGAAACCAAGACCAAAGTAACCCAGACGGCCAATCAGAAGAAAGGAGAAAACCTTTATAGCCCATGAGAACATAAAATAATAGCAATCAAACGGCCTGAAGCGTGGGAAAGCGCGGACGACCATTTCGTGATTGATTTTAGTTTTGCATCTGATTGGTTGAAAGAATGGTGCGAGTTTTCAGGACCAATCACAAAGCGATGTCAGTTACTTTCGACACTCAACTTTAAAGGTAAATTGTTTTCATACACCATCGAAATACAAACATGATCCGTCAGCTTTCCAGTTGGTGCTGAAAACTAATTACGCTCTAGAAGTTGATATCGGTTTGATGACAGATGAGAACATTTTGTCAAACCCAAAGGTAACTCTTTGTGCGCATGTCCTTTCTTATCAGAGAGACATTGCAGAGACGTGCTGATTGATGTTGGGGTAAAAATTGCCGAACTGAGAGGACCAAGCCACTTCATGCGAGGTAAGGCTCTTGTTGGCAATAGTCATGCTAAGTTATGCTCCCATTTCAATGTTTGTTTCAGTGTTTGAGGAAAAAGTGTCGACATTCAGCGTACTCTGTGTTCTTTTGTGAACAGACAAAATTTACATAGCTGAGATTATCTTCATCAGTACGAAGTTTGCCTAACAGTTTGCCAGTACCCTTTACAGTGAATAATACATGGTGCATCATGGACCACGCTAATCGGAATGCATATCCCAGCATACTTTTTCAAACTGATATTGTCTTCGAAAGTATGTACTTCATTTGCATCTCATGTTTATTTGAATAAAAAAGAGATGAACAACTTTGACAAATTTGGTCAAAAGTCACCAAATAATTATTAAATATGATAATGCTACATACATATTTACAAAAACTTTATATAATGATATTTTGAAAATTGAAATATTTGTTCCTTTAGACATGGATGTTTAATTTATTTGCTCACAAAAGTTTTCAAAAGACGATGAAATATAACGAACTCAAAGTAACGAACAACGCCCGGCTTTGAAGTTATTGAGCAATTAGAAAGATAAAAGACTGGGTCGCCCGCATTGAAGATGATCTGTTGGATGAAAAAGAGAATCCGAGTTAATGTCACGATTTTAAGTCAAAGGAAAGTACAAGTAGTACTACAGTTAACACAAAGCTACATATCAAACTCTTTCCCCAGTGCGACGAACATTTGTTTTTCTCGGTTCCAGGTGTACGCAACCACTAACTCCACGTAATGTAGGAAATATGGATATCCTACATTAGGATATCTCAGACAAATCTCAGACACTTGAAGGAGTTACACTTGAGCAAAAAAAAACCCTATTTGATATGCATTTGGACCTTACAAGGAAGTCTCTTTGATTATCTATTTATATTTTCGAATTTGTCAGATGTTCTGAAAAAAAGTGAGAGGTCGGGGAAACATGTGCAGCATCTCGAGGTATTTTTATTTTTCAATTTAGTTCATTGTGCCATACATGTTATTGTAACGCTCCAGCCATTTTTAAATACTCCGTTCCCAAGCAGCAAACCACCACCGCCGCCATTTTGTCCGTCATTTCTGGCAATGAATCCAAGTAATGAGGAGGAGTCAAAAATACCTTCTGACAATACAAATGCGCAATCAACGGCAAGTTGTTAGCAAGGAAAAGAAAAAGATTTAAAAAACAAAAACAAAGGAACAATGAAGATGGGACACAGTCCGTTGCAAAGGTCTCTGATAATTCCATTACTGTTGCCGCCAAAAATTCGATTGATTACAAATTCGTACTCTTCTTTTGTTACAGTTCATTCATGCCTTTTGTTCTGTGCGCATAACTTTCATCAATATTCTGTTACTCTTTCCTGCATAATTGCCTTTTGTTTATGTCCCTTGTATTAGTCTTTACCGCGAATTTTATTCATTCGGATCAACCGTTTAACTATTCGAACCGTCTAACTGCTTATGCCGTCTCTGTCGATCGCTTTACGCCGCTTTACGTTGCTTTCCGTCTCTTTACATCGTCTTTAATTTGGCAGTTGACCCACATCTCGTGCGACGTTTGTAAGTGTCTTTTGTTTTCCTTTATTTTTGCTTTCTTGTTTGTTTATTTCTTTACCTTGAATTGTGACAGCTATAACTTGTAATCCATTTCTTGCAACCGGTTACGTATTTATTTCTGAACTTCGTTTCGTTTAGCCATTTTGGAAGTGAAGTTGGACATGTAACGAGCATTTTTGGATACAACACTGATGTACAACCCTATCAATTGGAGCTTCCTTAACAAAGACAAATATATGTTGTAAAAAGCTAGAAAAAGCCGTCGGCCATCGAGCAGTGGTCAAGTTATTCTGTAGGGCCACCCCAAAAGCTATGAAGGCCAACCTCAAAGCTAGCCTGAAGCATTCGCCGGACCAGTTCGTTCTCTATGTCGGCTCCAATAACCTTAAATATAAAAAGAGTTGCAAGATGCTGAATCGATCATAGACAAATCGAAAATTCATCCGACTCCACCTCCGCCATATCGAGGCTTACTTCCACAAGGGATGAATTCAATAGAGCAGTGAAAGATGCGAATAAACATCTAAAGAGCTACTGCCGTCAGAATGGATGGAAACCTAATCCAGCATCTAATGATCACAGAAATTGGCTTAATCAAGGGAGGACTGCATCTTAGTTATAAAGGTAATCAAAACATTTTTAACAACTTTAACGCGCTCTCCGCAGATTTCCTGCGTGCTCAGTGTATTAAATCCAACAGTGAATTCCGTATACTGAATGAAAGTGGTAGAGAGGGTCCAACATAGGTTTGGCAGGATGCAGGATGGGGCCTAAAATCGAGGCGGGATGTGGAATACGAGATACTTTAAAGGCGAGATGCGGGATGAAGATAGGAAGGCGAGACCGGGACATACTCCGATTTGAATGCAGGATAGGGGTTGGGACGGGTATAGGCGAGCTCATAAAAAAGTATTTATTTGCTTTAGAAACGGGCTTAATTAATGCTCCCGTGTAAATTGAGGTTGAAATGCCTAAATGATTCAGTAGTACGTTCAGTTTTCTCTGTATTGGCTACAAATGTTTACACGAAACACCATGGTATATTCAGTTTTCTCGCCCTCGTAATTTTCTCTCACGAGTTTGTCTGAGTGATCATTTGTTTCTGTACGATATTATCGGTTTTTTTGAGGATTTCTCTTAGCAATGGTTGCTGCTGTACTAAATGCCACTTGCTCATAAGGATTTTTTTGCAAGGTTTGGAGATTTGGAACTGTTGGATAGTATTGTCGGTCAGTGCAGGAAAGGGCTTGAACTTTATTACAAATGATGATTGACCCATCCTAATATATTGCCTACTACCACGCAGCGCCTACTACTAAACGTACTTATTCTACATAGGAAGTAGAACGTCTGGGAACAGGCCTTGTAATCAGCATTATTTATAACAGAAATAATTATAATACTAATAATGATAATTACAAAATTTATGTAGCGCCATTTCCATTTAGCCCAATAGCGCTTTACAATAAGTAAAGAAATAGAAAACTAAATCTAACCTGCTTACGATGAACAAATATGTGACTACATGATTTAAGAATATCTCATAAAGCGCTATTAAAAACATATGAACCTCTTGCGAGGGCCATATCTATTGCTCAGAAAAATAAAATAACATAAAATGCACAAAAAATGGTCTATTCAGGAAAACTCGCTAGGCACTAAGGTGGATAATTTCTAATTTTAAATACAGCAATTATCTATACCTTTTAGCAAGTTAAAAGTGGGGGCATATAAATCTCCTACGAAACAGTTACGCTTAGTCTTTCGAGTCCCAATGAAGCCCAAAATCCTTGAAATTACAAGGTTTCAATGATGCGAGAGGTCTGAGAATGAATTTTACATACTGGCTTGGTCTCTTGATCGAAATCTACATTAAGGTGTCAGGTTGAACAGCTGTTTTGTGGTAATGAGGTTAGCATCGTAGCAATCGTAATGTAGGCAGAATCTTTTTGTTAAGTCTCTAGGTTTTTTTACAAAAGAAAAGTTGAAGCTCTTAACTCGGAGAATGGGCTATTTTTGGTCGAAAAATCAGCATCTTTCCAAAGTGCCGGAGGGTTGTTCACGTCTCTGATCTTGGAAATCTTGTACTGCGCCGGTTGACTCTTGACTTGGGAAGCATTTTCAAGTAAAGATTTCATGCCGTTAGGGTTTTAGCTGGTGATGGGAAGGGTCATAATGAAGCGAGGACGGCCTCACGAGGATGAAGACCTCGAAGAAAAATGAATATCGAGTGAGTTCCCTCTAGTTTACGGTGTTTGTGGCCGAAGGCGAAGTCTGGGGAACATATGGACACTTGGTGAGCCAAACGAGGCGAGTCATCTAATATTTGATTTATCTTAAATTTATTCGTACAAACATTCTAGTTCTTATGATAAAGCACAAGAGCTTATGTGTTGTTTCAACCTGCCCCCCTCCTGCCTGGTACGACTCGTCTGCATTTGACTGTCGTTCGTGCCAAGGAAGTAAGGAATTAAAAAACCTTACCCTCCCAGGGTGGTTAATTTAAAGCGGAGGTGTGAAGTGTTTCTATAGGGAATACAAGCGTCTTATTTTTAAGGTCAAGGAGTTGAAAGGTATTAAGTTCGCTCTTGTGAAAGAATTAAACATTCTTAAAGATGAGCAAGGAACGTGTTGCCATGATCTTAATAGTTATCACTGGCTTTACAGAAGTTTAAAGACGATATTTAATAGCGGTGATACAAGTAGATTTGCTCTCACACTGCAGTGATGCACTCTGTATGAGAGTCATCTGCATTGCTATGAAAGGTGACCATTTTGATGTAAGGCCATACACGGTACCTTCTTTTTCGTCACCAATTCAACAAGTTTTAAAGTTTTTTAAAATAGCCAAATCAATTGCTTCTTAATGAGTAGAAAGTCGTGTTCCCTGATCTTGCCTTCTACAAAACAAATAGGTCCACACCGCTTTCGTGTGTCTTGGACAATAATAATAATAATAATAATGATAATTAACATTTCTAGAGCACCAAAATTATAAAAATATTCTAAAGCACCTTACAAAATATTCTATAAAAATATTAAAGGAATTAAACGATAAAATATGAAAAATATGAAAGATATTAAAATGCGAAAACTGTTAAAAATGTTAAAACAACTTAAAAATGGGTACACTGGCTGTTTTGAATTTCAAGCAGCAGTTTGTTCAACAGAAGTGGCCTAGAACGGGCAAAGGTGCAATCACCAAAGGTCTTGAAATTAGTTCTTGGGATCTTAAGAAGGCCAGGAACATAGGTGATGACCAGAAATGGAGTGTAAGGTCTTGAAATTAGTTCTTCGGATCTTAAGAAGGCCAGGAACGTAGGTGATGACCAGAAATGGAGTGTGGCTGCAGATATTCTGAAAACAAGAATCAAAAATGACTGCTCAAGTATGTGCTTCAGTTGACATCTTATAGATGAAACTGCCTCTTCTATTGCTGAAACTCTCATTGTCACAGGTTAATCAGTGTTTTAAAGACTGTGGTATAAGAAATTGGCAACAAACGAAAAATTGTGTGTAATTAAGATTACAAACACCTCAAGCTGGAAAGACAAACTTTTGAGTGAATGATCTTTCAACATGCAATATTCCAAAGACAACAAATGCTCTGTGAACATAGAGTCATAGTATCCCTAGATAGCCTACCTCAAATTTAACTTGAATCAATGTCTGGAATTTTTATCTTCAAGATAAATTTATGGCATTTTCCCTCTCTTTCTTTGCCCTTTTGGAAGACTTAAACAAGCTTTTTTGCCCAGCCTTTCAGCATTTTCTGTTGTGGCCAGAAACACAGCTACTTAATACCACCTTGAATTTGGCACTTTGATCTTGAAAATTCCGGTGGAATTATTCAATTATTGATTTCAAGGCTGAGGCATGTGTGTCGCTGATGGCATCTCTGTGATTGGTTAAGGTATAAAGCTACTTCCGGTCTGAGGGAGGCAAAAGTGTGGACTTATCTTTGTTGTTGGATTAACTTTGGTTGAATTCTTAGCTGGATAAGTATTTGATGAATTTAGTGGATTTATCAGGCACAAAATATGCACAAAATATCACAACGCAGCTAGTAAGCTGAATTGCAGAAAATTTAAAGTAATTTTGGAAAAAAATTTAGCATTATGCATGGTCCTTAAAAAAACTACTATACATGGTAAAATTTGCATTATAAAATCTATGTTTATTAGTATCAAATTTACTAATTAAGACTTAGTTTATGTAAAACTGATATTTACTCATTGAAAATCGTTTATGACTAGGTAAAACTAGGAATTGTCTTTGCCATACACAGATGGTATAAAAGAACATTAATTTTGAATCTGTCAATTCTTGTGAGCAGTCTTTGGAAGGTTTGAGTTTTCCATGTTCTGTACTTTGGTTGGGGCTTGAGTGGTAGCTTTAACCTTGGCATTTAAAGCAGACACATGAAGGCTCTCCCAAAGGGGAATGTAAAGAATAAAAAGGATCACTAGGCAAAGATATGTAAGAACTTGTAAGTGTGGCAGAAGGGATTGCCACTTTCAGATGAGTTTATGGTATTAACTAAATGTCTTCATGATCTACCATTTGCTCCTTTATAACCTCAAGTCTCCAAGTAGGGAGATTGGGTGGGTGCATTAATTTTTCATCTGCATATTTTGCCTGAATTAGAATTGCTTTGCTTGTTGGTTAACTTGAACCTTCTTTGCCTTTGTGTCTTTCTAGTCTCCCAGAGTAACCATGCAGTAGTTTATTTCCTCTCCTAGAAGTCTATTCTGAGTCAACTTGCAATTAATGATTATAAAAGCTAATTATAATAGTTATTAGGAAAGTACAGACTAAATTACGGATAAAATTATTTAGAATTACAACATGCTTTAAAATCCACAAGTGTAGAAACTAGTGAAAATTGAAATGTTTGAGTGAAAATATGGTGGTCTTTGATGATATCTTTGGCAGCTAACAGTTCCATGATAAAATTGTAATACTGCAGAAACCACAGCACAGGGAATCACGTCCACATCATGACATCTATGCTTTGGGCACTGAACCCAAACCAGAGAATTGATGCATTCATTTCAGTTCTGTGTAACTTAACATTACAAGGGTGGGGTGTAACAATTCCACAAAAACCTGAGGCAAGCTGAGTCATCCCTTTATCGGTCAACGTTCTTGTTGCCTGTCAAACCAGGAGTTCTTGTCAGAGGGACAAAATCTGTGTTTCTTTGCTGAATCTCCAGCTTGGATAGAGTGGTGTAAGATGGCTATCAAGTTCTTTTTCATGGTGTAAACAGCTACATTTATCTCACTATCGGATGGATTTGAGGTTGACAGAACGTTATGTGTAATGGTTAGACCATGGTATCTCTGAATCTTCTTTACTTGCTTGTCTGAGGTGGCCACGCCCTCCAACTGGCTTTTTCATGTGAAAAACACTTGCCTCAAGGAAATTGTAGGGCATTAGGTATACAGGACAAGCAGAAAGCAAAATATTATTGATTGAATTACTAAAGTAATTTACAGTAGAGCAAACATTGCCAAACAATAAATCAACAACTATGTACCTACTGTCTTATGCACATAGTCAAACAGAAACTGTACAATAAAATTGAAACATTTTTCAGAGAACTGTTCAGAACAGTTGAAGTTGACCACATGTTAAATAATAGAGATAGTTAAGGAAAACGGGCTTAGATATACTAGCTTATATCCTTTTCTTTTAAAATCCCTTTCTTTATCTGAGCTCTATGATCAATAGTCTGATAAAGCCAGGTTGAATCTAGACTCACCGATTGGTCGATCAATGTCAGATTCAAAGAAAGATGAACTTATTAATATATCGGGTGTTGATAATCATAGTAATAATGATAATAATAGTAATGATAATTGTTATTTGTACTAATTGACCAAAAGCACCTATCAAAGTTGCTAATGCATATGTTAATTACATTATAAGTTTAATATTTGTTAATTCAGAAGCAAATCTGAGGTGTTTGAAAGCTAAAAGGAATAACTCATTGAAAATGTCTTAACTTTACTCTTAAGGAAACTTAAGCATGCTACAGTTCTTATTTTGTCTATTTGTTTGGCCAGAGTGAGGGAGCAATGACTGAAAAAGTGCAATTTTCACAGGAGTCAGGACTATCCTCAGAGACCTAACAATTCCTTGTTGGTGGGGTGGAGTGGAGTGTCCAAGGCATGTTATTAATTAAGGAGTCTGCATCAACAACTTTATTCACAGGGGATGTTTCTTTAGTTTGCCTTTCTTTTCTTTCTATAATGGTTTAGGACTTTTTACTGGTCATCTCAGAGGACAATCACTACCTCAAGAGAAAAGTCTCGGCAAGCTAGTTGTCAGGTTGATTGTAGCTTGCTAGAAATCTATCTCATGAGCTCCCCTTCAAGACATGTGCCTCACGTAAAACTATACATAGATATACATATAGGAAGTCTGATCTGATTTTTCTGTTGTACAGTGCTTAATACGTAGAAGTAGAGCGCAATATTTATGAGATAGGGGAAAAAACAGAGACTATACTTTCATCCCTACAAGCCTTTTTCGTGATTACTCACTCATCAGGGGATTTTATTGTGAAGAATATTCATAACCATCATTTATATAATTTACAAACTTGCATAAAGGCATGGCGGGAAATTTCAA
This sequence comes from Pocillopora verrucosa, assembly GCF_036669915.1. Lineage (NCBI taxonomy): Eukaryota > Metazoa > Cnidaria > Anthozoa > Scleractinia > Pocilloporidae > Pocillopora > Pocillopora verrucosa. Next base: position 12,479,170 of record NC_089313.1, on the reverse strand, counting down.
TGCTTTGTTCAATTGTTAATATACACAGTATTTGGTTTTTCTGTGGTGGCATGAAGACACGTGTTCATTACGTTTATTGAGTGATGATAATTCAGGTTGGTGGATGATAAGTAATTTTTCTTTGAGGCAGAGGTTGCATCTTTTGCTTGCGTTGTTGTAGGGTGATCTTGATGAAAGGGTGTGCCATAAAATAAAGTGGTCAATGTTATTTTCTTTAAGGGTCCAGGTATGTTTGCTGAGTTCGGTAGAGTTTCTGTGTTTTGTGTGTTGGAATGATGTGGTGTGGTTTCTGTATCTAGTCTTCAAGTCGTTTTCTGTAAGTCTGATTTACGTTTCAGTGGTGCTGTTGTCCTTACGTGTGACGGTGGCTCGGTAGATTAGTGATGACTGGAGGCAGTTTCAGTTAAGTGGGCATGTGTTCTTCTGTTGGCAGCTCCAAGTTTTGGCGTCTTTTGTGTTGGTGTTATTTGCGGTGTCATTGAAGGGTTTGGATGAATTTAAAATGCGTTTGTTGCTGTTGTCGATGGTCTACTTAGTGTTATTCATGCAGCTGTAGCAGGTTTTGATTGTGTTACGATTAAAGATTCTTTTAAGTTTGTGGTCTTTCGGGAAGTGCTTGTCTTCTATGGCAAGGAATCTGTGTCTGATATCGGTGCTGACATTTTTGCTGAATTGGGGGTTGCACCAGAGTATGTTGTTCCGTTGACTGTCTTTTCGTTTGTTAGTTATGGGTGGTTCATAATGTAGAGTGGACTGGTATCCGCATTTGTTGAGTGCTTTTTGATATGGAGCCGCTCCTCTATATCAAAAAGCACTTGATGAATGCTTTTTGATATGGAGGGGCGGCTCCATATCAATAAGCACTCGAAGAATGCAGATACTGGTACACTCTACACTACGAACCACCCACAACTAACAACCAAAAAGCAGATAACGGAACAAAATACTCTGGTACAACCCCCCATTCAGCAAAATTGTCAGCACCAATATTGGACACCAATTCTTTGCCCTAGTAGACAAGCATTTCTCGAAAGACCACAAACTCAGAAGAATCTTTAATCGTAACACAATCAAAATCAGTTACAGTGGCATGAATAACACTTAACAGATCATGGACAACCACAACAAATGCGTTGTAAATTCGTCCAAACACATCAATGACACCATAGATAACACCAACACAAAAGACAGCAAAACTTGCAGCTGCCGACAGAAGATCACATGTTCACTTAACGGAAACTGCTTCCAGTCATCACCAATCTACCAAGCCACTGTCGCACGTGAGGACAACACCACCGCTGAGACATACATCAGACTTACAGAAAACGACTTCAAGACTAGATACAGAAACCACACCGCATCGTTCTAACACACAAAACACAGAAACTCTACCGAACTCAGCAAACATATCTGGACCCTTCAAGCAAATAACATTGACCACTTTATTTCATGGCGCATCCTTTCATGAAGATCACCCTACAACAGTGCAAGCAAAAGATGCAACCTCTGCTTCAAAGAAATATTACTTATCTTCCACCAACCTGAATTATCATCACTCAAGAAACGTAATGAAGTTGTCTACTGTGTAACAATTGAACAGAGAATTGAAATTTACCATGACGCCTATTTGCAGATTTGAATAATAGGCGTGGATATGCATATTATATATATATATTCCTTGTGGTTTAAATTTACTTTGGCATTTATGGGAATAACAGAAATTCAGGGGATGAAAAGATGGCAAAAAAAGGAGATTATACACTAACATCTGGGCCTCATAACACATTATAGAGGTGACCTAAATAGTTAAGGCAAAGTATGCCTCCTTAAAGAAAATGTTTGAATTTGTTTATGTTTATTATATGAGGGCTCAAGGCTGTTCATAGCATTATGCAACTGTGTGACATTGCATACTAGCAGCTGTTTCTTAAAATAGGAGAAACCTTGTCCATGCGGGGCTGGGTAGATGTGTTGAACTTCTTGGTGTTTGTCAGCATGAGAGTGGCAAACTTTTGTGCATAGTGCTACTCATGTATGTGATCCATGTACAATTATATCATTACCCATTTCAAATAAGAAAGTAAAAAATTTGATAAAAGCTAAAATTACGGTAGAAAAAAATCAAAATACAGTCCGGAATATCAATACAAAGACAAGTCTAACCCCTTGGTATGACTTTATCTTCATTGCAAACATGTAAATATCAAGATATCAAGACCAATAAAAAGAATTCTTTGGTCGAATAAAAATAGTTCAAAGTATCGATTTAAAACCTATTTACATAGCCCTGACAGTGTTTTCTCTAGGCATAGGTGTCTAATTTTCATTAAATTTGTTTATCATTACTACAACTGTATCATTCTATTAAATCTCCAAGGGGCATATGCATTACTGACAATGTATGGCGCACAGCATCTAGTTCTCTTTGCTCACTTTTACAAAGTTTTTTTCACTTGTTTACTTTGATTTACTGACCTTCATAGATTGCTGTCTAAATGGCCTATGAAGCTAATTTTTGTTTCCTTTTTCTGGCTGGTAGTTGTATTAAAGGTCTGAAATTATTGGTCTCAGTTCCTGGTGACTCAGTGACCATTTTTTACGCATAAAATGTAATACTTTATACACTGTTGTACATTACAAATTTAAAATACAAAATACTTAGAACACTGAGGAATAGTTCAAATGAAGAGCCAGGAGGCTAAATAGCCGCTAAGTTTGGACTGGGATTTTGTGATTGGGCAATATGTATTGGTCAGCATACGGGTTAAAATGCTCAGACAAGCAGGCTTTGTTTTTTAAACTTTTCCATTTCTGCTTGGGTGGGCGCTGGCACTTCTGGTTTCAGAGTGGGACTTTCAGTGATGACTTCGATGTTCCCTTATCGAGATTCTCTATTGTTTTGTCAAGGTCATTTTTTATTTTCTTTGCAAATGCTTGTTCTCCAGAGTTATTGTACACTCAAGGTTTACATAAATTTTTTGGGAGCATATCTGATGTTGTATCCATGAATACTGCTTAGAGTTAGAATATCTAGAATGTTGAGCAGATGGAGGGTGTTATCTGTTTGTTTATGCAATGTACTAATAACAGTGTGGCAAAACTTCCCCGTGTTTGTTCTAAAGTGATCGATCAATAATTGCCAAGAAGATGCACATGTAAAATGCGTCTTCTGCTCTTCTTTGTCAACCAGTGTTTAGTTGGCAGTGCGGCTGTCACTTGGGATTGAGAATGACAGAGTATTCCATGATAAATCACAACTATTCTCCTGAGGGAAGTGGTAAGTGAGTTGGCACAACTCTTGCATCTCCAGCGTCTGAACAAGTCATGTAAAATACCATCTTTCTTTCGTTGTATTGTGAACCACTAATTACCTGGAGAGTAGCTGAGTTGATAAAGGATTATAGTAAGTGGGAAGACAGTATTGAAAGGAAAAAAGGCAATTTGCAAATCCTGAAAGGTTTCTCTCAAAAACTAACAGAACTACCTATAAAGGTCTTTTATAAGTGAATAGTAATTGAAATAAAATATTCTGATGGATGTGGTCTTTTGGCTGGGTTGACTGAATTTGTGAGGAAGCTGAATCCGTGATTTACCACATTGGTTTACATCAGTAGCATTCTTATGAACCTTCAATAAAATTTCCCCTGAAAGAAGCTTGGAAAATTTGACTTCAGATGATTTGAGGTCATTGAAGCTATGTTTCTATGCATCATGACTGCCTAACTGCTGGAAACATTGCCACCTCCCATGACATGTGCCAAAGAAGCATCCTTTGGCACATGTAGATTTATTGAATTTTGGACCAAAAACCATAATTGGAATTTGAAGTTTTTCCGATAGGAGCTGTCAAAGAAGTACACATTGCTCGCACAAAATGCTTTCAAGTTGGAGTTCAGTGTTTTATAAACAGTTACAAATATAAAAACGATGATAAAAATGCCTTTGTTCATTCATTAATCTTCTCTAAGTTTGGACCATAACACTGGATGACAATTCTTTTGTTAAATTTTCCCTACATTGTGATTTTGAATATATCTCTTCCTTGCCCATTTTTTGATGTATGGAGACCATGACTATGCACGATTGTATTAGTATATTAATAGAATCACCCTCATAAAACTGTGAAGATCCTCATCACTATTCAAAGCTGATGGAATGCTTGCCAATCAAGCGAAGTATTTTCAACTATAAGGGGTTATTTGAAATGTGCAGTAGTACGTCATCATATAATAATGTACTTTTGTTCTATGCCACTATCAAGTTTTTGTTCAACTGTGGACAGTTTGTTCTGACTGGTTTCTAAAATTGGACTTTACTTAAGTTTGCTCTGGGCTTTGTAATTGACAGGCTAGGAGAATCTTGATTAAAGTAATAAGATATACAGGGCATCACAATGCTTGTGTGATCAGACTGTTGTTACGATACTATGATATTTGCACAATAACCAACAAGCAATTTCTCAAGTGTCTGTGAGTGAATGGAAAAACATTTTCTGCTTTCCCCAAAGTTCATTAACATAGTGAGAAACTTGAAAGTTTTACCTTTGCTTTTGCTTATTCAGTTTGCACAAGTGTTTCACTTGAGGAGATCTGTTGTTGTGTAGCACTGACAAAACAAAAGTTAATTATAAAAGTGAAATAAGGTTGCGTTTGATCAAAAGGATATTCTTTATCGATCATCAAATCATTTTAGATTCTGTTAAAAAATAAATCAGTTAGGGAAAAAGTTATTCTAAAGATATAATTAAGTAAGAATAAGAATTAAAGAAAAATTATCAGTAACTACTACATTACAAGAGTATATAAAAAAAAGGCTTGAGAATTGAGGTTACAAATTTCAAGCGGTTTGAGCTTTTTTTTTAGTAGGAAACACTCAAGTTAACCTCTGATCCAGTGCTCTGATCAGTGTGTATGTATCGGAATGTAAACAATTTCATTTCAAATCACTCATGATGATTTGATAGTATGCAGAGCATGTCAAGTTATAGGAATTAGCCATGACAAAGATGAAAATTCATCTGAAAACCGAAAATGCTTAACCAGCTATGGTTCATTATCATGTTATGAAAACATCTGTCAATAATTTGAAGGTCTTTCAAAAGACACTCGCAAATTTCAAGTCTAGCAACAACCCAAATATTTTATTCACATTACAACATTATTTATTCGACAATAGAAAATCAAAGTCAATAAGAAGTTAGCTATAAAAGTTTTGAAACAAAACAAACAGAGTTTTATTAGATGCTATTAGTGCATGCCTGTTCAGCCATCCTTCTGTTACAGAGATAACTGTCCACAGCTTTAGAGCAATCCACAGCAGTTCCTGTTGTGTCAACATCAATGGAAGAATTTGAATATAATCGCTTCGATCTTTTTTATTTAACTGGATCTAAGGTACGTTTTTCCCCTGCCCTACTTACATTTGGTCCATCTAATTCCTGTGGTAAAAAGAAAATCGGCACAATATGTATGGCAAAATTCCTATTGAAGGTCGACTTTAACTGCAGTGAAGGAGGGTATCCTCTTAAGTTTCCTCCTCTGTTGGCGCACAGTTAGGTGGTGAAGTTCTTATCATTAAATTTCATTAAAGGATACTGGAATGTGAGCAGAATCTTGCAGCACTGAACAAACAGATGCAAAGGTGTATGTTTAATTAGTTCCATTGGTTTTAATCATATGTGGACAAACTTGACTTGACCGATAAATTGTTCAAGATGTTTTTTTTTGTATATTAACTTGGGCTGTGTTGAATATTGAAATAAACTACCAAGTCTCTTTTTGGATCATACATGTATGTGTAGAAATAATTGTGTAATCAAGTTTAATGTTATGTTGGTGGAAATTAAGTGACACTTTGTTTAGATACTGCACCATAATGGAAGAAAGGTTATATAACCTACATCTAATTCTAAAGAAATTATTTGAGTTCTGGACTAATTTTTCCACCAGCAACACTTTGCTTAATGGCCTTCATGACATCACTTGAGCAAATCTCACCCTTCATTATCAACAGTTGACTTTGAAAGTCCACAACAGCAAAACCTGTGGTCACAATCTCAAACTCTCCTAGGAATGTAAGAATCGCTGATATTCCTCTTTTTGATGTAATAAGCAATGCTGTTGGGGTCCCTTTCTCTCAGGCACATCTTGTGGACAAATTTGTGTTTAAACACTCTCCACCGCCGTAAGCTCTTTTTGGCATTGCATTTGTTTTCCCCATACTAAGCCAGCTTAACATGCTTTGCCTCTCTACCCTGCATTGAATTGAGGCCTAATCCATAGCAAAGCCTCAGATGTTAAAATTCCTGTCCAGATGTTACCCTTCGTGTCCAACTGTCCTTACAGTAGAAGTGACACCATTAAGCAACAAACAGTTGGCATTGAAAAAGTATTGGCGTGAGGTCTTTAGCTTTTCCACTTGCTCAACGTGCACCTTGACTGTTGAGTAAATAGAAACTGCGTCTCTGAATTCGACGACAACAAATGCCAATGTGAAGTTTCACAACTGAGCCCTTTGAAAGAGAGATGATCTTCAGAAGTTCCTATATCCTATAGTTCGTAAGTGGGATGACATTTATTTCATGTCAGATGGTATCAGTTCAAATTTGAACACAAACCCACTATCTCAGTCTTCTTTTCAATCTGTTCCATTTCTTTCCTCAGGTGATTTGAGTAAGATTTCATGAGTGGATGATCTTCTTCACAGTTGGCACCAAGGAGTAAATTATTATCATCACAACTTTGTACTCTGTTCAGCAGGTTGAGAAAGCTAACTAATCATCCTTGTCAAATGGCGCACCATCTGCCTCCACTGCCACATACATTACTCCTCACTCAACCTAACCAAAAGATCACATCCATCAGAATATTTTATTTCAATCATTATTTACTTACAAAAGACCTTTATAAGGAGTTCTGTTAGTTTTTGAGGGAAACTTTTCAGGATTTGCAAAATTGCCATTTTCGCTTCAAAATAGGTAAATTATGTATGAAGCTCTCACTGCGATGGTATTTAACCAATTACTCTAAGAATTTGCACACATATTTTTCCATCCTTAGTTAATGTTCGCCACAAGTATCAGTCAATTTGATTGACGGCTTGTCAATCAACAGAGGCAAAGAAACGACTGTGTTTTAGACTTTTCGATTCATCCAAATATTTGACAACTTTGAGGTCAAATATCTCCCCTTGCCAGAAAGCTACAACACTAATCTTGATTCCCCTTTATAACCCATCATTTCATCTCAGAAAATCACCAAAAAAATCTTTGGGCGCTACCGTATTTTTGTCTTGGATGCCTCTTAAAATCTGCGACTGTGACAAGTTTCTCTCAACTACACCTGTCACGCAATTCTTGCTTTAGGCGGTCGCTTGACCAAATAAACCTACATTTTTTGGCTCTTTATACAAGATGATTGAGTCTATAATTTGATTGTTTATCATCGTCATTGCTCATTTTAGGAGCTTTTAAAGTCACATGCTGCGTGTTTGTTGACATCACTACAAGTTTCAGTGTGCTACAACTTCGGCTTTTACAGACGAGAAATTCTGCGCTCTCGCTTGAGAGCAAATATCAATAGTTCTATTAGACTAAAAACTGTGCTTCTATCCCGAAAATAAAATTAAAATAGAGTTGTCGTTGTCAATTAGCGCCATCGAACATTTCCATGCAGAACTCCGCTAAGCTAACATCTGTTGCGTGACCCGAAGACTCTCCTTAGGAAGAATTATTCAAGCGCGTTGTTCATGCTGTCTGCTAGATAGCAATTTCAGAATAATCTGCAGATCTCTATGATTATTTGCCTGCTTCGATCGTAAAATATCTGCATATTTTTTCAAGCATTCTATTACTACATATAAATCTACATCTCTCTAGATCGAGAGTTGCCGGCGTTTAATTGCGTGACTTGTAAAATTTATTACGAATGAGACAGCAGTATTTTGACCAGTAGGCTTCCTACAAATTTCCCCTGATAAAAATCAGTTGTTTTCGTGAGCAAAGACAATAAATATGAAAGAAAAGTGAGATGCAAATGTCGTTATTTTTTTTTTAGCTTAATAGCAGTTGTACCCTCTGCTGCAGTCTTCGTCTAAATTTTGCAAGGTCCCTCCTTATCTTCTGCCTTGTTCGGTCAGTTTCGACTTCTGAAGCTAGATCATCGGCATCGGCCTCTTCGTCATCATTCATATTTACAGAGAGGGACCTCGTCAGTAAACCAATTTTTGTTACGGCAGATAACCGCCTGAAGTATCGAGCGATTTGCTGCTCTATCAACCGGTCAGTCTTAGACAACATTTCTGGCTGGTGTCGTCTCTTAAACTCGATATTTGGGAAGTCACATTAGAGGCGGTTGCCTTGAAAGTTTCTTCCACTGTCCAGCACACGTCTAGGAGATAATTCTTTCCTTTCTGAGAAAAGGTGGCTGTTTTTTGTGTTTTCCAAAGAGCCCATCCAAAGTCCACTTGGCTAATTAGGGATTGTTCGTCAGAATTTTACCTGAGGTCCGTCCTTGAACGTAGCCATCCCCTAGAGAATGGCAAGCCGGTCTACGTTCTTCCTTTTAGCAAGAATATCTCGCTTTCTTGTTCTGTCTGTGACGGATAGAATATAGTTCTCGCCATGACCCGCGTTCAGAGATCTGTGCACGTTACCGATAACCACCCGCTTCTACGATTAGTTTGCTGAAGGTTTCTAATGTGATGAGCCTAGTGAGACCCTGAGGTGCTCCAAACTGTGTCAGTTGGTCTGAGCTCTAAACTTGTCGCAGTTCTTAAGTCAGAGGGAGGATCGCCCACCTCTATTTATGTGAGCGCCTCTACAGTACCTGCGTATCCCTAGAAATCATATGATCTAAAGTTCATCTCAGTCCCAAATCACCAGTTAGGAAAACTGATGTTCAGATAAGCGCTCTTCTTGCCCTTCTTCCTTAATCATTGCCGACTCCAAGATAGCAGTCACAGTACGCGTTCTATTAGGTTTACAGTCGCCTTGCCACCAGGAAGACTCGCCACCAGCTTTGATTTCTTCTGCCATCTTCAGATTCACCTCTCTCTCAACTTTACGTCTCCGATTTTTATGAGGAGGATAGTGGCATTTACGAACCCGAAGGTCTGAATCTCACACTAAGATGTGCACGATATTTGAGGCATATCGTGAAATCGCGGTCTTCGCAACTCTCCAAATAAGCCAATACGCGCTAGAATCAGCTTCTTCTCGGACGAAACGCATGTTTGGGATACATCGACGTCTCTCAATTTTTTTTTTAAGCTGTACGCCCACGAATTTATAGGTATGAGCTGTTGCCGTCCCTGGCCAGCGCGAGAAAAATAACATTTGGTTCTACAGTTAGTTGCAAATGAGCAAGACAACTGCACCATCTTGACTCTATCAATTCGAGTGTTAGGTTGAATTGAGGGCTTTTTAGACACTTGATTTCTTATATGGCATCACTTTGAAGAGGTAATACAACTGATACACCTACACTACATAGGATTAACAATGTCTGTTGCGCTGTTGCGAGAAGGAGGAAAATATTACCGGAAGTGTAAACTCTTGAAGAGTTTCAGAGACGTTTCAGAGATGTCTATCTTCGGCTGTCACAAAAAATTGACCCCCACTTAAATAAAGTATTCTATATCTGATTGCTCAAACACTTTGTTTACGATTGTTGAAAGGAACGACTCATGGTTCTCCGTCTTCGTCTTTACAATGCTTTGAAATAGTATAGGTTAGTAAGCTGAAACGAAGAATTAATCAGGGAAGTTTACGAAAAATCCAGCAAACAAGCTTAAAAAGGGCATTTATTTAGACTTCATATTTCAACGAACTTCACCCGTAGAGAATCCGCACGATGGTAAAACATTCGAAAATTACACTCGATTTGAGTGGGGTGTTGAAGTGGGCGTGGTCACCATATTCATGTTAAGACTATTTGTACCCCATGAGTTTGATATGATTGTTTACAGGTTAACTTTTGGCATTTAATTTACTGAAAAGCAATACACTTACTTCCGTATATTGTCTTACTGGCGAATACCTTACGAGTTTAAACGCGAGGAGCTTATAACAGGCATTTTATAGTTTACTAATTTTTTTCTACTGGAAACAGTGCTCGCCAGAATAGGATGTAATGGGCGATGGTAAGAATATGGACTCCCTAGAAAGTTAAAAAAAAAGATTAGGCGGGTACTTTGTAAAAGTGCCACATTGACAATTCTAAATGTCTGTTCAACCGCGTTGTCACCACTCAGTTGATACGACGCCATCCCAGCTTACATACTCACCATTTAATGTTTGTGGTTTGCTCCGGGACTCTTCTGCTTTTGGTTTACTCTTCTTGACAGTAAAATTAAGGCCCCCCTAGACAGTTTTTCTTTGAGATCAGCAATGTCTTTGTCTGTCCCAACGAGAGCTTGTTTAGGAAAGGCGATCTCCTTCTCTTTAGCTGTAAATGAATATTGCAAGAACTTACAATAAAAGATTGAACAGATTCAAGGTCTGAGTAATAAATTAAACCGGGAAAAACTAAAAACGGAACTATTTATGACGGAACGAGAAGCAGTAGGGAGGGGGGAGGGGGTAAACGACTTATTGTTGGTTGAACATCGGCAACTCTTAGTAAAATGGCTTCCTAGTCCAAGCGCACTTTTCTTTTTATGCATGCGTGACCACATAAAACTAGCCATTAATCTGTGTTTCAAGGTAGATGATCTTCTGTGTTAGTTGTTCCTTTTCGCTCGCAGACTGAAAAAAAATTGCCTAAAATAGTAATTTTTTAATTAACGAAATTAGAAGAGAGCATATAAGCTGGGATAAAAAAACATTATCAACTTGCAATCCCGCGTGAAGATAGTGGTATGTCGAAGGGTGGCATCAAAATCTAAGAATTTCATTTGCGCGCGCTTTTTCATCTCTCCAGGAAGAAAAAGTTTTTCAAACTTAGTTACCTGAACGCCTTTAATGCAGAAAAATTCCAGTTGCGTTAAATGTTTCGTCAATGTTGAACGGACTTAAATATGAGCTAATTTTGGAGGGAACCGTTTTACAATTGAAATTAACCAATAACGACCTATTTTCACAGCTTCTATATTGAATCAGGTCTAGTTGCGCGTTCGTCATGAAATCACTTGAGCTTCTTTTTTTCAGCATGCTCCCTCGGATAACAAATTGAAACTTTTAAAATAACTAAACGCACTTTTTTAACGAAAAAAAGGAGGTTTAATGATGGGAAACGCCCACCTCAGTAGCCATGATCCGTGCCCCATGTGAGGCCTCCAGTTTTGCAGAACAGGATTTCCTCACAGACTCTTCGTCACCTGAGCTGTTTTTGTTCATTTTGTAACTGATATCTTCATTCAAAGCATTCGATAAACTAGAAAAATGCATTCTCTTTCACGGTGCTTTAGCATGAACCGAGTTCTTGATGCGAAAGAAAGTTTTGATTTGTTTATGACTAGTTGCATGGTAACGTGTTTATGCCGTCACTTCATGACATCACGCCGGATTTAAAGTATTAAGTCTGGGCACTAGAATTTTGTTAATAATAAATTTATAATGAATAACAAGTAAAATATCAGCAGACAACGAGGTACATATTACTTTTCACAGCAGAAGTGAAATAATGTCATAGAGCGGCGACATGTGATAAAACGTTGCCGTCTATTTTTAAAGTTTATTTACCTTTATTTATTTTTCCTCTAAGATTTTCCCTTAAATTCGACGCATCGACCGTTCATGACGGTACGACGTCTTCACTTCGGCATAACAAAATCATTCAACACTGGCTAATCATGATTAGTGATTAGTGAAATGGGGTTATGGTTTAGTCTTTCTCTTCGACATAGGTGAAATTTTGTGAAAGCGAACTGAATATTTCTTCGGAGCGATTAAGCTTCTTGTATACCCACATGGGAATTGCCGCCTTCTTCAGGCTCTTTGCTTGGAGGCTTGCTAGTCTTAGGAAAGGCCCCGTAGCCCAATGGATAAGGCATCTGACTTCGAATCAGGGGATTCCAGGTTCGAGTCCTGGCGGGGTCGATGTTATTTTGGTAAAATAATATTTGTATCTTCTGAATTTCTTTCATCCTTTTAATCGCTCTCATTAAGTTATTAGGCTGGATAAGAAATCATGTTTGATAGAAGAACTTTTCAAACAAGTTATTTGTTTTTCCGTTCCGATAGTCTCCAGCTTCTCTGATAGACAATATACGTCATCCTATGGTGAAACACAACCCCCACCGGAAAATCTCTTACATCTACCATGGAAATTGGTTTAAGATACTGTCACTGATCATAAATTACTTCCGTTCTCTTCAGTGAAGAGTCAAATCACTTTGGTCATGTTGGATGATGAAAGTAAAATGAAGGCCTACCCTTCCCCTAACCCAACATTAACAACTGACTGTTGTTGGGTTAGGGGAGGGGTAGGTGGACAGTTGCCCAGATACTGATATTGATCCAAATGAAGGAGAGGTATCCCCACATATTCCATCAGGAAAGACATCAAGGGTTTATCTTAGAATATCGCAATATCAAACAAAAGTCGAGCTCGTTTTCAGTGTTTACATAAGTATTTTGCAACTTTTCTGTGGTTAAATCATGACCTGCTTATTTCATCCTCATGCAAAGAATTGAGAGAAAATCTGGTAGAAAAATAGAAACAACCAGAACTAAAAATATAAATATTTTATTTCTCAGGCCTCGAATAAAAACAACTTTAACAGCAAAAGCAGGAAGAATAAAATTTATTGAATGAATTCTATTTTGATTGGAATAAATTTCATTTTAGAGCATAATCCACACTTTCTTCTGTGCTTTGTCCAAAACAGGAAGGCCCCGTGGCCCAACGGATAAGGCATCTGACTACGAATCAGGGGATTCCAGGTTCAAATCCTGGCGGGGTCGCTGTTATTTTGATTTTTTCTCATATAAATCGCCTTTCACAAAGTTATGAGACCACATACCACAGGTGAGGCGTAGTTATGTTTACTAGGGTAGAATTGCTGCATTTGCTATTTAAAAGTATTGAACGTTTATCTAGTATTCTCCGGCTTCTATAATACAAGTCATCCTTTCGTGAAATGTAACCCCTCCCGATTGAGTTATTATGCTTGTTACATCTGCTTGTTTTCCCAGGCTTCATTGCGGTCTCAGAGGGAAAGTATGACCCGGCATTTCTGACAGCCGGAGCGATAATGATTTTTGGTTCAAATCTCATGTTTCTGAGAAAGCTGACAGGACGGAAAGACTCGAGTGAGGAAAATCTTGCATTGGGTATAGAATCTTTTGAGTTATTTGTTAACGCAAGGGAACGGTGCTTTGAATGCAGGAGATCCTGGCAAGAAGTACCGCAGGTTGTAAAAGGTGTGATTCGTTAGAGCTCGGATCACTTGGAGTTCTGGAAAATTTTGGTGATCAAGGCAACTGACAAAGGTACCCGTGAGCTATCGGTGCAATTTCTTGGCGATCATCTTTGGGTAAAAGGTTAAATCTCTTCTCGTTCTGGAAAAGATGGCGTTTGGGCAAGACGTCTATGGACAGATAGTTGAATACATTTGAAACAACTACTCACTAAGGCGGAGATTATAAATAGTTTGTAATCTCTTGCTTCTTACTGAAATTGGTCCAGAATAAAAATAATAATTTGCAAACGTTCAATATTTAAACTGTATCACGATACGATAACATGCGAAATTCTCTAATATTTAATGTCACCAGCTTCACTACTACAGTTTCATACGAGTTGTTGTTCTTATTGTACAATATTTTCAACGGCTTGAATCACAAAATTTCAAAAATTTTCCCTCCGAATAGTGATAGATTTCTTAGAAAAGACATTTTTCGTTCGTTTGTAGATTTTTACAGAGTTTTGATTCAACACATGGCTCCGGCCTCCCTAATATACGATATACGTCATCCTTTAGTGAAATAAAACCCCCGCCGGAAATCCTCCCACATCTACCATGGAAACTGGTTTAAGATACTACCACTATGATCTTGTTGGATGATGAAAGGAAAATGAAGGAGACATATTCTCACATATTCCATCGGGAAAGACATCCAGGGTTTATCTTAGAATTTCGCAGTATTAAACTAAAGAGAAAATCTGGTAATAGAAGAAAGAGAAACAACCAGAACGACAAATATAAATATTTTATTTCTCAGGCCTTGTATACAAACAACTTCAACAGCAGAAGCATAAGGAATAAGAGTTTAATGAATGAGTTGTTTCTTGATCGGAATAGATTTCATTTTTGAGTGTAATTCACGGCTTTTCCACGCTTTGACCACCCCTCACTACTGAGAGAATGATGGAAGTTCTCAGGACCAATCACAAAGCGATGTCGGATTACTTTCGACACCCAACTTTAAAGGTAAATACTATTGCTTTGATACATCGTCGAAGTACAATCATGATACGTTAGCTGTCCAGTTGGTGCTGAAAACAGATGAGGACATTATGTTAAACCCAAAGGTAACCCTTTGTGCGCATGTCCTTTCTTATCACAGCGACAGTGCATAGATGTGCTGATTGTTATTGGAGTAAAAATTGCCGAACTCAGAGGACCAAACCACTTCATGCAAGGTAAGGCTCTAGCTAGCGATAGTCATGCTAAGTTATGCTCTCATTTCAGTGTCTGGTTGGAGGAAAAAGTGTTGATATTCAGCGTGCTCTGTATTCTTTTTGTTTTCAGTCGCTTCAATCACATTTGTGAACAGACAAGATTTACATAACTGAGATTATCTCCATCAGCAAGAAGTTTGCCCAACAGTTTGCCGGTACCTATCATAATGCAAACATATCCCGGCGTACTTTTCAAACTGATATTATCTTCGAAAGTATATACTTCATTTGCATCTCATGTTTATTTGAATAAAAACGAGACAAACAACTCTGACAAATTTGGTCAGCACTCACCAAATAATTATCAAATATGACGATGCTGCATGCATATTTACAAAAGCTTTAAGAAATGATGTTCTGAAAATTGAAATCTTTATACCTTTACACATAGTTGTTTGATTTATTTTCTTACAAAAGTTTTGAAAAGACGATGAATTATAACGAACTAAAAGTAATAAACAACGCCCCACTTTGAAGTTATGAAACAATTAAAAAGATAAAAGACTGTGTCGCCCGCATTGACAATGATCTGTTGAATAAAAAAGAGAATCCGAGTCAATGTCACGATTTTAAGTCAAACGAAAGAAAAGGTAGTACTACAGTTAACACAATGCTAAATTACTGACAAGTTTATTTTTGGCATTTGATTTACTGAACAGCACTACACTTACTTTCGTATATTGTCTTACTGGCTAACACCTTACGAGGTCTTACGACAATGTTTGAACTCAGGGAGCTTATAACAGGCATTTTACAGTTTACTATTTTTTTCCCACTGGAAACAGTGCTTGCCAGAACAGGATCTAATGGATGATGGTAAGAATATGGACTCACCAGACAGTTAAAAAAAGATTGGGCGAGGACTTTGGGGTACATTGACCGTTCTAGTTGTCTAACTGGTTTGTCACTAAAACTAAATATGTGCAATCGTATTTTACAAGTCTTCTTATTCATACCTTTAGCTAGCTCAGTGCAGGCCTTTAAATTTGATCTGACATTCTTCATGGCTTCAAGATCATTCGCTGTAACTGGAACGTTTATAACTTCAATACATCCAACGTTTTTCCCCAGGGTGTCAAACCATGATGGTTGAAGGTCAAAATAATCTTTGCCTAGATGAAAGATAAATCAATTTTTTGTTTTAGTTATGATGGCAATGCTGAGAATTTCGTTTAAGCATAAAGGTATCTGGGATTTTTAGCTTACCAAACCAAAGTGAGTTAAATTTAGCGAGACACTTTTCTAAACCGCCGCATTAACCGTGAGGAAGGACATGCGCACAAAGGGTTACCTTTGGGTTTAACATAATGTCCTCATCTGTAATCAAATCGATATCAATTCTAGAGCGTAATTGGTTTTCAGCACCAACTGGACAGTTAACGTATCATAATTGTACTTCGACGATGTATTGAAGCAATAGTATTTACCTTTAAACATTTCGACTTAAATTTGAGGGGAGGTTATTGGAAGGCACTAAGTCGAAGTAAAACGGCAAAGAAAATTAGCGATTAGACGTATAAAATTGACGAATCTTCAACCGTTAGTCGTATTAAAAGTTAATTGTAAAATATTACCGGTAAAACCGTTAGTCGTAAAAGTCATCACCCCTAAAGTCCTTTGGAGTTATTTTGTTTTCGGTATTTTCACCTTCGTGATCGCTGGCACTCTGGACAAAGTTGGAAGCAGGGATGTGTGTTCGTTTTGTAACGCCTCTAGCTCTCTTGGAAAAAAAGTTCACCTTAATACCAGACGGGTTTGTCACTTTCAGAATACACTACTTCGTATAGATGTGGACTATGTCTTATATAGAATGGTATTTTACAATTTT
Organism: Pocillopora verrucosa; assembly: GCF_036669915.1. Lineage (NCBI taxonomy): Eukaryota > Metazoa > Cnidaria > Anthozoa > Scleractinia > Pocilloporidae > Pocillopora > Pocillopora verrucosa. The sequence goes on along the minus strand of NC_089313.1, from coordinate 12,462,718 downwards.
CCATCTTCATACCTTTAGCTGGCTCAGCTGTGGGGGCCTTTGAATTTGATTTAACATTCTTCATGACTTCAAGATCTTTTCCTTTAACTGGAACGTTTTCAACTTGAAGACATCCAGCGTTTTGGGATAGAGTGTCAAACCATGACGGTTGAAGGTCAAAATAATCTTTGCCTAGATAAAAGATAAATTAAGTTTTGTTTTATGATTGCAATGTAGAGAATTTCGTTTCCACATAAAGATATCTAAGATTTTAGCTTACCGAACCAAAAGTGAATCAATTTCAGCGAAACACTTTTTCTAAACTGCCGCAAAAACCGTGACTTTGAGCATTCTATAAAAGAACAAGCTAACTCTTCAATTAAAGCTACCTCCTCTGAAAAATGATTGATCTGAGTGGGTAAGTCACGAGTCTTGAATGCAGCAGAAATCATCACAGTTTGAGCTTGAACAAAGTTGGAAGCAGGGATATGCGTTCGTTTTTACGCCTTTAGCCTTCTTGGAAAATAAGTTCACCATAATACCAGAGGAATCTGTGTTATTTTTGTATGATGTAACACCCCTTGAAGTTGCTCACTGAATTTGAGTCAGGCCAGTACATTGTAAAAGTACTAAAGCTGAAGGGTACATTGACAATTCTAATTGGCTTAATAGGTTCTTCACGCTCAGAAGACAGTACTTCGCACAGATGTGGACTATCAACTATGTAGAATCGTATTTTAAAGTTTCCATCTACATACCTTTCTTCATGGCTTCAAGATATTTTGCTTTAAGTGGAACGTTTTCAACCTTTTTGATAAAGTGTCAAACCATGACGGTTGAAGGTCCAAATAATCTTTGCCTAGATGAAAGATGATTAAAAAATCAAAGCCGATATATGGAAGAGCATGCTATCAATTCTGAGTATCTAACTGTTTTGTGACTCGTAAGACTACACTGCTTTCGCGCAGGTGTGCACTGTAAAGGAATAGTAATTTACAAGTTTCCTTCTTCATACCTTTAGCTTGCTCAGTGAAGGCCCTTGAAGTGGATTTAACATTCCTTATGGTTTCAAGATCTTTTGCGCTAACTGGAAAGTTTTCAACTTTGAAACATCCACCGTTGTTGGATGGAGTGTCAAACCATGATGGTTGAAGGTCAAAGTAAGCTTTGCCTAGTTTAGAAAAAAAAAAAAAAAAAGAAGCAGAAATAAAAAAAATAAAAGTGCATGGAAGTACTGTTAATGAAATCAAAATATTTATTTTTAGTGAAAGATGATGCAGACACCTCTTTCCTCTCCAAAAACAAGGCAGTCGTATCAACCGCGTTGTCACCACTCAGTTGATGCGACGCCATCCCAATTTACATACTCACCATTAAATATTTGTGGTTTGCTCTGAGACTCTTCTGCTTCTGTTTTATTCTTCTGGAAGGCAAAATTAAGGCCCCCCTCGAGCTCGGCAATGTTGTGCCTCGCCTCTTGCAGCTTTTCGTCTATTGATGCCATTTGCTTAACAAAATCAGATTGAGTTATTTGCCCATTTTGTTTTAGCTGGGACAGTTTTCCTTTGAGATCAGCAATGTCTTTGTCTGTCCCAAAGAGAGTTTGTTTAAGAAAGGCGATCTCCTTCTCTTTAGCTGTTAAAAAATAAATGAATATTTTAAGTACTTAGAATGTTAGATTGAATAAATTCAAGGTTTGAGTGATAAGGTAAACCGGGAAAACACGAAAAACGGAACTATTTATGACGGAACGAGAAGAAATAGGGAGGGGGGTGGGGGTAAACGACTTATTATCAATGGAGCATCGGAAACTCTTAGAAAAATGGCTCCCTAGTCCGCGCGCACTTTTCTTTTCATGCGTGCGTGACCACATAAAACTAACCGTTAATCTCAGTTTCAAGGTGGATGATCTTCTGTGTTAGTTGTTCCTTTTCTCTCGCAGACTGAAAAAAAAATTGCCAACATATTGATTTTTTAATTAACGAAATTAGAAGAGAGCAAAAAAGCTGGGATACAAAGCATTATCAACTTGCTATCCAGCGTGAAGATGGTGGAATGTCGAAGAGTGGCGTCATAATCTAAAATTTCATTTGCGCGCGCTTTTTCATCTCCCCACGAAGAAAAAAATGTTCAAACTCAGTTACCTGAACGCCTTTAATGCAGGAAAATTCTAGTTGCGTTGAATGTTTCTCCAATGTTGGACGGACTTAAAATTAAGCCAATTTTGGAGGGAACCGTTTTACAAGTCAAATCGGAACTAATTACAACCTATTTTCAAAGCTTATATATTGAATCAGGTAGTCTTGCGCGTTCGCCTTTAAAATCACTTGAACTTCCTTTGTTCTTGCTCCTTCGGATAACAAATTGTAACTTTTACAATAACTAAACCTAATTTTTAACGGAAGAAAAAAGAAGTGTAATGATGAGAAACGCCCACCTCATAAGCCATGATCCGTGCCCCATGTGAGGCCTCTAAAGGCTCATGATAATTCTCAGCAGAACGATTTGTGATATTGATTTCTTCATCAAATATTCTCGCGGAACAGGATTTCCTCACAGACTCTTTGTCACCTGAGTTGTTTTTGTTCATTTTGTAACTGATGTCTTCATTCAAAGCATTCGATAAACTAGAAAAATGCATTCTCTTTCACGGTGCTATAGCATGAACTGAGCTCTTAGTGCGAAACAAAGTTTCGATTTGTTTATGACTAGTTGCATGGTAACGTGTTTATGCCGTCACTTTGTGGCGTCACGCCAGATTTGAAGTATTAAGTCTGGGCACTAGAATTTTGTTGAAGCCAACCATAGTTGGCCATTATAATGCTTTTATAATGTTAAATCGATAATGGATAACACGTGAAATATCAGCGGACAACGATGTACATGGAACCCTTCACAGCAGAATAATTGATGTCATTGAGCGGGTTTCCTTCGTCCAAAGGAAAATGTGTGAACATTAAGTAAATTGTTTAAAGAATGCTTACTCCGTCTCCAGAGTGCCAGCGATCACGAAGGGGAAAATATCGAAAAAAACAAAAGAACTCCAAAGGACTTCAGGGGTGATGACTTTTACGACTAACGGTTTTAACGGTAATGTTTTACAATTAACTTTTAATACGACTAACGGTTAAAAATTCGTCAATTTTATACGTCCAACCGCTAATTTTCTTTGCCGTTTTACTTCGACTTTGTGCCTTCCAATAACCTCCCCTCAAATTTAAGTCGAAATGTTAAATAAGCATCCGGGCGCCTATTCGAGGAAATAGGGTAACTGATTTAGTTTGAGCAGAAGCTCAGAAATTACCCTTTGCATAAAACGAAAAGAATGCTGATATTTGTAGAAAGGAACAAATTCACGAGCGAAAACGAAATACGTGTTTCATCCTAAGCTAAGACCTGTTAACATGGAGGTGAGGGACCCCAGATGGGTGATGTAACCCGCCTAGTCGTGGTAGAAAAATGGCCCGCGTTTACATACAATCTCACAGCCCCGGGTTGCCGGGGTGAAGTTTCTCGAGGTTGTAGTCGCGCTTGCATTTAGTGAGTTAAGATGTCACTTAATGGCGACGTGAGGTAAAACGGTACCGTTTATTTTTAAACGTTTATCAATTTTCATTTATTTTCCTCTAAGGTTTTCCCCAAAAGTCGACATGTTAACCGTTTCTGACGGTACGACGTCTTCACTTTGGCATAACAAAATCATTCAACACTGTCAGGGCTAATAAATTAGAGGATTCTATTTGACTGAGAGCTAAAATAGGATTATGGTTTAGTCTTCCTCTTCGACATAGGTGAATTGTTCTGAAGGTGAATTGAATATTTCTTCGGAGCGATTAAACCTCCTCTACACCTGCGAGAGAATTTCCGCTTTCTTCAGTAGGGCTCTATATTTTGACACTCATCTGTCTCAAGAAAGGCCCCGTGGCCCAATGGATAAGGCATCTGACTTCGAATCAGGAGATTCCAGGTTCGAGTCCTGGCGGGGTCGCTGTTGTTTTGGTGAAATAATCTTTGTATCTTCTGAATTTCTTTCATCCTTTTAATCGCTTTCATGAAGTTATTAGTCTGGATAAGAAATTAAGTTATGTTTGGTAGAAGAACATCGCCACACGTGCTTTTCAAACAAGTTATTTGTTTTTGCATTAACATGGAGGTGAGGGACCCCAGATAGGTGATGTAACCCGCCTAACCGTGGTAAAAAATAATGGCCCGCGTTTACATACAATCTCACAACCCCGGGTTGCCGGGGTGAAGTTTCTCGAGGTTGTAGTCGCGCTTGCATGTAGTGAGTTAAGATGTCACTTAATGGCGACGTGAGGTAAAACGGTGCCGTTTATTTTTAAACGTCCTATTTTCATCCTTATTATTTTATTTCTCAGGTCTTGTATACATTACAACAGCAAAAGCAAGAGGAATAAGAATTTATTGAATGAGTTCTTTGTTGATTGGGATAGATTTTATTTATGAGCATAATTCACGGTTTCTTCTGTGCTTAAAGCATTCTTTCATGCAGAAAGGCCCCGTGGCCCAACGGATAAGGCATCTGACTACGAATCAGGGGATTCCAGGTTCGAATCCTGGCGGGGTCGCTGTTATTTTGATTCTTTTATCATTTTTATTGCCTTTCACCAGATACCACAGGTGAGTCATCCTTTCGAGAAATGCAACCCCTCCCGGTGGAGTTATGATGCTTGTCACATTTGCTTGTTTTTGTCATTGCGGACTCTGGGGAAAAGTATGACCCAGCATTTCAAACAGCTGGAGTAATTAAGATTTTTGGTTCAAATCTCATGTTTCTGAGAGAGCTGACAGGACGGAGAGACTGAAGTGAGGATAATCTTGCATTTGGGATACAATCTTTTGAATTATTTGTTTACGCAAGAGAACGGTGCTTTGAATGCAGTAGATTCGAGCAAGAAGTACCGCAGGTTGTAAAAGGTGTGATTCGTCAGAGCCCAAATTTCTCGGAGTTCTGGAAAATTTTGGCGATCAAGGCAACTGACAAAGGTACCTGTGAACTATCGGTACAATTTCTTGGCGATCATTTTTGGGTAAAGGGTTAAATCTCTTCTCGTCCTGGAAAAGATGGCGTTTGGGCAAGACTTCTATGGACAAATAGTTGAATATATTTGCAATATTCATTTACTAAGAGATTATAAATAGTTTGTATTTTCAACGACTTGAATCACAAAAAAATTCAAAATTTTTCCCTCCGAGTAGTGATAAATCTCTTAGAAAAAACATTTTTCGTTCGTTTGTAGATTTTTACACAGTTTTGATTCAACACATGGCTACCTCTTCAATTTAGAAAAATCAAAGCTGAATAACAATACAAATTCCCAAAAGTTTTATGGTTCAACTGTAATTTGATGCGTTAAGTTAATTAATAAACTAACAGTGTATTTAGGAACCTCAAGCAAACTAAGAGGGCTACGAAGACGTGGCAACACAAAAAATTAAATGGGCAAAACAATAGCTTAGCGCGTACATTTTAGAACTTTGTACATTTCTAAGCCGTCGTTTGTATGACCACAACGTGAAATAACCAAAGTTTGCATGGTCTGAGAACAGAACCGATGTGGCAAATTATTTCAGTTTTCATTTGGAACTCAATGCTGTAAGGGACGGTAAACACATCCAGCCTTTTGCAAAATTCTAACTACAAACATAAATTCATTTTTAATCGACATCTTGTTGGGCGTTTCCGTCCTAACTGCAGGGCGTGAAATTAATTTTTTTTTCTTATAGCCACTTGGCTCCTAAATTGTTCAGAGTGGTAGCCAATTCAAAAAAAGTTGGTCGCCATTTTCAAAGACTAACAAAACCTTTTGTTACGCTGTCAGCTTTGTAGATGGACCCTTCAAGATTAAGTTAGGGAAAAGATCTTTAACGTGCTACAAAGTGGACACTAGGATGGATGATATACAGCGTTCAAGCTCACCTAAATCCAAGATGGCGTCTAGTTATCGATCGAGATGCATGTGCCGCGTTTTGGAAACAAAATTAACGAGGAAGTTTGCCGCGGATTTACCTTTATTTTCGCATATCTTTTTAATTCACTATATCTCTTGGTAAGGTTATGATGAAACATTCTAGTCGCCAATTTGGCGACTAATTTTCAGGATTTGGTCGCCAAAGTGACAAATTTAGCCGCATTGGCGCCTGTATTAGGCGCGATTTAACGCCCTGAGGGGGGGGGACGTTGATGACACAAGGTCATACATCGCGAGCGCAAATTGATATGTAAGTAAACGATGAATGCAATGCAAAATATGGATACTTCTTTGTAGCGATATAAATCTGTTCACGAGAACAGAAATCCAGAGAAACTGTTTACTAGTACCAAACATGTCAGAGCTTGTTTCTTAGCAATCAAAACATTTGAAAGTTCCAAGTCCGTAGGCTCCCCATGTGAACTTTATGACAAACTAACCATCGAGAGAAAAAAATCGCAGATCACATAACCTTTATGTACAGTATTTAAATGGAATTAAAACTACTCGTACTTGTTAAAAGTTTCCAGAGCATTGTGGAGACCTGGATTAGAAATCAAGTCATATTTGGTAGCGGAGCATTACTACACGTGCTTCTCAAACTAATTATGTATTTTTCCATTGTGATAGGCTCCGGCTGAGGAGTATGTCCAAAAAGCGCTTGTCATCAGAACCGAAATTGGCGACAGAGGAGAGGAAGCATCATGTTATGGAAACCTAGGTAATGTGTTTAAGTCGCTTGGCCAATACGACAAGGCTGAAGAATATCACCAAAAAGCGCTTGTCATCAGAACTGAAATTGGCGACAGAGGAGGGAAGGCATCATGTTATGGAAACCTAGGTACTGTGTTTAAGTCGCTTGGCCAATACGACAAGGCTGAAGAATATCACCAAAAAGCGCTTGTCATCAAAACTGAAATTGGTGACAGAGAAGGGGAGGCAACTAACTACGGAAACCTAGGAACTGTGTTTAAGTTGCTTGGCCAATACGACAAGGCTGAAGAATATCTCCAAAAAGCGCTTGTCATCACAACTGAAATTGGCTACAGAGAAGGGGAGGTAACTGACTACAGAAACCTTGGAATTGTGTTTAGAACTGTTGGTGATTTTGAAGCTTCGGAAGTATGCTTGGAGAAAGCTTTATTGATATTTAGAGATATTGGAGATGGAAGAAAAGAGTTTGATATCCTTCTAGGTTACGCCGTTTTGTATTTATACCAATATAAAATCAAAGACTCCTTGTTGTGTCTTCATCTGTGCATTGAAAAGTATGAGGAGCTGAGATATTTCTTGAGCGCCAATGATCAGTTCAAAACATAATTTCTGGAGCACACAGGAATGTTCCCCTACAAGCTGCTTTGTACTTTGCTTGGTGAGACCGGAAATGCTCGGGATGCTCTTTATGTTGAGGAGTTGGGTCGAGCTAGAGGCCTATCAGACTTAATGGCAGAGAAGTACTCGGTTGAAACGCACATCTCTGCTAATCCACAATCTTGGGTTGGCATTGAGAACATTTTAAGAAAGAAAAATAACTGTACTTGTCTGTACATTTCTTATTTTCAGAATCGTCTGCATTTGTGGATCTTGAAAACAAGTGGAGTCCTTCACTATAGAAGAGTATCACCAGAAGAGAATCTGTTGTTGGGAATACTGATTACACTGTCAAAAACTCCTGCGAATTTGCGGATTTCAGCCAAAACGTTAAAGTTGCTCAAAAACCTTTTAAAAGACTTCAGTTAATATGCATGGGCGATACGCATGTCTTGAACTAAAAACATACTTTAGTACCCACTGGAACGTATAGTGTTATGTATTTCTACTAGAACGTTAAGGACATAACTGCCAAAAACCAGTTACAAATAGTAACCCTCTTGATGAAAGGGAACCAGCGACTAGTTTTGCTGTTATTACAGGGTGTTACGAATTAACTTATTCTACAACAGATGAATTCTATATCCCAAGACAGGATTACTTCCATATTTTCGCTGCTTCGCGCAGGGTCCATAGCACAAGAGGCAAGTGACCAGTTAAAAATTGAAGTATTGACATGCCCGCATGACACTCCCGCCATCCGCAAGCGATTTTAAATTTCTGTCTCCAAAGATCAGTTCTGGTCAGGGTATACTTTAATGTTTTATGGCCATGCGATTTTAATGTGGCATTTCCACATCAGCATGTTCTTGAGCTTTTGTAAAGCCGGAAGTGATACTGGAGCAGATAACTTCAGAAACGTATTTCTCCAGAACTTCGTCAGGTATCCTCTTTCCCCTCTTTTAGTCGTATTTTTAAGCTCTGTACGATTTTTTTTTAATGTGGAGTGCTTCGGATTTATTTTTAGGATGCGCAACGCTTCTCCTTTTGCGAATCCTATCTTAACGCCACTTAAAATGTGTTTACGGGCCGGCACGACTCCTTACAAAAGGCTCGAAAATACAAATATTAAACTCGATTTTAGTGGTTTGTTTAATACTTAAACTACTGTCTTAACTTTACTGAATGCGTTTTACTCAAAAGGCTTACGTAGGTCAACATTGTTTCGTGCTTATTATATCAGAATATAATTTTTGCGTGAAAAACAAAAAATTGTTGAGTACATAACCATTACCTCCTCCTGAGAATATTAGTAAAGAAAGCATCAAAAATTGGACTAGATCTCCCCTAACCTGGGATAGCTCTTTTTTTTAATGTCGATGAAATACCGGATAGAGTATTTTCTCTACTTATTTCTATTTAATTTATCCATCTAAAAGTCTTTTAACTCTGTTCCCTTCGAGTACTTGTCATTATTCACTCTATCGGGGTCTTTTTTCCTGCAAGAAAAAGTTTGAAATAACCCAATTTATTATTACCTCAATTAACATTATGGATATAAAGCAAACACAATTACACCAAGCAACAACATATATAAATAATTGGCTATTACTTGTATCTCATTGGTAGAGAGGCATCTCTGAGATTCTATACTTTACACCAAAGAGCGGAGATAGTAACTCTTCAAAAAGGAAAAAAAATGTGTGTAGATATATATATATATATATATATATATGTATTTATATATGTGTTCTCACGGAGTCTTACCTCTGCTTGTCAAACTCGAATTTAACTTTAATTTAAAAAATACCTGTTCTCAACGAGTCTCACCTCTGATTGTGAAACTCGAGCCTCACATCATCTCCAATCAGCGTAAACGAAGCCCACTCAGAAATTTGGTTCAAGCCGTTTTTTCTCATCCACTTCATGGCCTGATGAAGGGATTCACTGGCACTTTCTCCTTCAATGAGGTGTTCGTAGAACCGACTCATCAGCTTCTCTGTTGCTGAGTCTGGAATGGCCCACAGCGCAACCAATACCGAGCGAGCACCAGATCCTAAGAACGCACGGGCAATTCCTATAACTCCTTCGGCTCTTATCTCTCCACTTCCACTGTGACAGCAGCTAAGTACCACCAGTTTAGCTCTGACTTTCACTCGTGAGACATCAGCCATCGTCAACATGTAAGCTTCCTTCGGTGGGATAGCGTTTGGACTGTTGGGAGTAGGAATGGGGGAGAGTGCAATTTCTCCTCTTTCCGCGTTACCATGGGCAGCAAAATGTATCAAGCTCACTGAACTTATCCGCTCAAGTACCGCCTGCTTCGTTGCTTTCTTTTCAACTAGAGGCGGAACACCCACCAGTCGTCCGACCATCTCCGCTTCCCTTCTTGCAGCTGGCAATGGTTGCAGCCAATTAACCTTGGGATTGCCTATTACCAAGGCACCAGTGTTGCTGTGATAGTCCTCTGGACTTTCTTGAATGTTCTTGAGTGTTGTCAACGAAGGAATGATACGGATCTTATGAGTCTCTGACAAGTATTCGGCTCCTTCCCTTTCACTCAGGGCAGCAAAGGGAACTTTGTACAACCTGCGGTCAGGAACAATAATGACTTCAGGCTCATCAAGCAAATCATAAACGGGGGCAATGAACATTTTGTAACACAAATATAGACTTGAAATCACTTTCTCGTCCTCGTCCTCGTCCTCGTCCTCCTCCACGAGTCGCAATCTTGCTGAGCTCTTTTGCGCGGGGGAGAGAGGTTGCAGTTTAATCGTATTTAAAGACCGATCTTCACAATCTTTAGTGGGCAAAATACCAAGACTCCGGAAATTATCATCCAAAAATTGACTCAAAGACAAATCTTTGGGTAACCCAGCCTGAACTAGATTCTCTTCTGGTGATACTCTTCTATAGTGAAGGACTCCACTTGTTTTCAAGATCCACAAATGCAGACGATACTGAAAATAAGAAATGTACAGACAAGTACAGTTTTTTTCTTTCTTAAAATGTTCTCAATGCCAAACCAAGATTGTGGATTAGCAGAGATGTGCGTTTCAACCGAGTACTTCTCTGCCATCAAGTCTGATAGGCCTCTAGCTCGACCCAACTCCTCAACATAAAGAGCATCCCGAGCATTTCCGGTGTCACAAAGCAAAGTACAAAGCAGTTTGAAGGGAAATATTCCTGTCTCCTCCAGAAATGATGTTTTGAACTGATCATTGGCGCCCAAGAAATATCTCAGCTCCTCATACTTTTCAATGCACAGATAAAGACACGACAGGGAGTCTTTGATTTTATATTGGTATAAATACAAAACGGCGTAACCTAGAAGGATTTCGAACTCTTTTCTTCCATCTCCAATATCTCTGGATATGAATAAAGCTTTCTCCAAGCATACTTCCGAAGCTTCAAAATCACCAACAGTTCTAAACACAGTACCTAGGTTTCCATAACATGATGCTTCCCCTTCTCTGTCGCCAATTTCAGTTTTGATGACAAGCGCTTTTTGGAGATACTCTTCAGCCTTGTCGTATTGGCCAAAGGACAGAAACACAGTACCTAGGTTTCCATAGCTAGTTGCCTCCCCTTCTCTGTCGCCAATTTCAGTTTGGATGACAAGCGCTTTTTGGAGATACTCTTCAGCCTTGTCGTATTGGCCAACGGACAGAAACACAGTACCTAGGTTTCCATAGCTAGTTGCCTCCCCTTCTCTGTCGCCAATTTCAGTTTTGATGACAAGCGCTTTTTGGAGATACTCTTCAGCCTTGTCGTATTGGCCAACGGACAGAAACACAGTACCTAGGTTTCCATAGCTAGTTGCCTCCCCTTCTCTGTCGCCAATTTCAGTTTTGATGACAAGCGCTTTTTGGAGATACTCTTCAGCCTTGTCGTATTGGCCAACGGACAGAAACACAGTACCTAGGTTTCCATAGCTAGTTGCCTCCCCTTCTCTGTCGCCAATTTCAGTTTTGATGACAAGCGCTTTTTGGAGATACTCTTCAGCCTTGTCGTATTGGCCAACGGACAGAAACACAGTACCTAGGTTTCCATAGCTAGTTGCCTCCCCTTCTCTGTCGCCAATTTCAGTTTTGATGACAAGCGCTTTTTGGAGATACTCCTTAGCCTTGTTGTATTGGCCAACGGACAGAAACACAGTACCTAGGTTTCCATAGCTAGTTGCCTCCCCTTCTCTGTCGCCAATTTCAGTTTTGATGACAAGCGCCTTTTGGAGATACTCTTCAGCCTTGTTGTATTGGCCAACGGACAGAAACACAGTACCTAGGTTTCCATAGCTAGTTGCCTCCCCTTCTCTGTCGCCAATTTCAGTTTTGATGACAAGCGCTTTTTGGAGATACTCTTCAGCCTTGTCGTATTGGCCAAGCGACTTAAACACAGTACCTAGCTTTCCATAGCTAGTTGCCTCCCCTTCTTTGTCGCCAATTTCAGTTTGGATGACAAGCGCCTTTTGGAGATACTCTTCAGCCTTGTCGTATTGGCCAACGGACAGAAACACAGTACCTAGGTTTCCATAGCTAGTTGCCTCCCCTTCTCTGTCGCCAATTTCAGTTTTGATGACAAGCGCCTTTTGGAGATACTCTTCAGCCTTGTCGTATTGGCCAAGCGACTTAAACACAGTACCTAGGTTTCCATAGCTAGTTGCCTCCCCTTCTTTGTCGCCAATTTCAGTTTGGATGACAAGCGCCTTTTGGAGATACTCTTCAGCCTTGTCGTATTGGCCAAGCGACTCAAACACAGTACCTAGGTTTCCATAGCTAGTTGCCTCCCGTTCTCTGTCGCCAATTTCAGTTTGGATGACAAGCGCTTTTTGGAGATACTCTTCAGCCTTGTTGTATTGGCCAACGGACAGAAACACAGTACCTAAGTTTCCATAGGTAGTTGCCTCCCCTTCTCTGTCGCCAATTTCAGTTTTGATGACAAGCGCTTTTTGGAGATACTCTTCAGCCTTGTCGTATTGGCCAAGCGACTCAAACACAGTACCTAGGTTTCCATAGTTAGTTGCCTCCCCTTTTCTGTCGCCAATTTCAGCTTGGATGACAAGCGCTTTTTGGAGATACTCTTCAGCCTTGTCGTATTGGCCAAGCGACTTAAACACAGTACCTAGGTTTCCATAACATGATGCTTCCCCTTCTCTGTCGCCAATTTCAGTTTTGATGACAAGCGCTTTTTGGAGATACTCTTCAGCCTTGTCGTATTGGCCAAGCGACTCAAACACAGTACCTAGGTTTCCATAGTTAGTTGCCTCCCCTTTTCTGTCCCCAATTTCAGCTAGGATGACAAGCGCTTTTTGGAGATACTCTTTAGCCTTGTCGTATTGGCCAAGCGACTTAAACACAGTACCTAGGTTTCCATAACATGATGCTTCCCCTTTTCTGTCGCCAATTTCAGTTTGGATGACAAGCGCTTTTTGGAGATACTCTTCAGCCTTGTCGTATTGGCCACGCGACTTAAACACAGTACCTAGGTTTCCATAGCTAGTTGCCTCCCCTTCTCTGTCGCCAATTTCAGTTTTGATGACAAGCGCTTTTTGGAGATACTCTTCAGCCTTGTTGTATTGGCAAACGGACAGAAACACAGTACCTAGGTTTCCATAGCTAGTTGCCTCCCCTTTTTTGTCGCCAATTTCAGTTTGGACGACAAGCGCTTTTTGGAGATACTCTTCAGCCTTGTCGTATTGGCCAACGGACAGAAACACAGTACCTAGGTTTCCATAGTTAGTAGCCTCCCCTTTTCTGTCGCCAATTTCAGTTTGGATGACAAGTGCTTTTTGGAGATACTCTTCAGCCTTGTCGTATTGGCCAACGGACAGAAACACAGTACCTAGGTTTCCATAGTTAGTAGCCTCCCCTTTTCTGTCGCCAATTTCAGTTTGGATGACAAGTGCTTTTTGGAGATACTCTTCAGCCTTGTCGTATTGGCCAAGCGACTCAAACACAGTACCTAGGTTTCCATAACATGATGCTTCCCCTTCTCTGTCGCCAATTTCAGTTTGGATGACAAGCGCTTTTTGGAGATACTCTTCAGCCTTGTCGTATTGGCCAAGCGACTCAAACACAGTACCTAGGTTTCCATAACATGATGCTTCCCCTCCTCTGTCGCCAATTTCAGTTGTGATGACAAGCGCTTTTTGGAGATACTCTTCAGCCTTGTCGTATTGGCCAAGCGACTTGAACACAGTACTTAGGTTTCCATAGCTAGTTGCCTCCCCTTCTTTGTCGCCAATTTCAGTTTGGAGGACAAGCGCTTTTTGGAGATACTCTTCAGCCTTGTCGTATTGGCCAGGCGACTCAAACACAGTACTTAGGTTTCCATAGCTAGTTGCCTCCCCTTCTCTGTCGCCAATTTCAGTTTTGATGACAAGCGCTTTTTGGAGATACTCTTCAGCCTTGTTGTATTGGCAAACGGACAGAAACACAGTACCTAGGTTTCCATAGCTAGTTGCCTCCCCTTTTTTGTCGCCAATTTCAGTTTGGAAGACAAGCGCTTTTTGGAGATACTCTTCAGCCTTGTCGTATTGGCCAACGGACAGAAACACAGTACCTAGGTTTCCATAGTTAGTAGCCTCCCCTTTTCTGTCGCCAATTTCAGTTTGGATGACAAGCCCTTTTTGGAGATACTCTTCAGCCTTGTCGTATTGGCCAACGGACAGAAACACAGTACCTAGGTTTCCATAGTTAGTAGCCTCCCCTTTTCTGTCGCCAATTTCAGTTTGGATGACAAGTGCTTTTTGGAGATACTCTTCAGCCTTGTCGTATTGGCCAAGCGACTCAAACACAGTACCTAGGTTTCCATAACATGATGCTTCCCCTTCTCTGTCGCCAATTTCAGTTTGGATGACAAGCGCTTTTTGGAGATACTCTTCAGCCTTGTCGTATTGGCCAAGCGACTCAAACACAGTACCTAGGTTTCCATAACATGATGCTTCCCCTTCTCTGTCGCCAATTTCAGTTTGGATGACAAGCGCTTTTTGGAGATACTCTTCAGCCTTGTCGTATTGGCCAAGCGACTTAAACACAGTACCTAGGTTTCCATAGCTAGTTGCCTCCCCTTCTCTGTCGCCAATTTTAGTTTTGATGACAAGCGCTTTTTGGAGATACTCTTCAGCCTTGTTGTATTGGCCAACGGACAGAAACACAGTACCTAGCTTTCCATAGCTAGTTGCCTCCCCTTCTCTGTCGCCAATTTCAGTTTGGATGACAAGCGCTTTTTGGAGATACTCTTCAGCCTTGTCGTATTGGCCAACGGACAGAAACACAGTACCTAGGTTTCCATAGCTAGTTGCCTCCCCTTCTCTGTCGCCAATTTCAGTTTGGATGACAAGCGCTTTTTGGAGATACTCTTCAGCCTTGTCGTATTGGCCAAGCGACTCAAACACAGTACCTAGGTTTCCATAGCTAGTTGCCTCCCCTTCTCTGTCGCCAATTTCAGTTTGGATGACAAGCGCTTTTTGGAGATACTCTTCAGCCTTGTTGTATTGGCCAACGGACAGAAACACAGTACCTAGGTTTCCATAGGTAGTTGCCTCCCCTTCTCTGTCGCCAATTTCAGTTTGGATGACAAGCGCTTTTTGGAGATACTCTTCAGCCTTGTCGTATTGGCCAACGGACAGAAACACAGTACCTAGGTTTCCATAGCTAGTTGCCTCCCCTTCTCTGTCGCCAATTTCAGTTTGGATGACAAGCGCTTTTTGGAGATACTCTTCAGCCTTGTCGTATTGGCCAAGCGACTCAAACACAGTACCTAGGTTTCCATAACATGATGCTTCCCCTCCTCTGTCGCCAATTTCAGTTGTGATGACAAGCGCTTCTTGGAGATACTCTTCAGCCTTGTCGTATTGGCCAAGCGACTTGAACACAGTACTTAGGTTTCCATAGCTAGTTGCCTCCCCTTCTTTGTCGCCAATTTCAGTTTGGAGGACAAGCGCTTTTTGGAGATACTCTTCAGCCTTGTCGTATTGGCCAAGCGACTCAAACACAGTACTTAGGTTTCCATAGCTAGTTGCCTCCCCTTCTCTGTCGCCAATTTCAGTTTTGATGACAAGCGCTTTTTGGAGATTCTCTTCAGCCTTGTTGTATTGGCAAACGGACAGAAACACAGTACCTAGGTTTCCATAGCTAGTTGCCTCCCCTTTTTTGTCGCCAATTTCAGTTTGGACGACAAGCGCTTTTCGGAGATATTCTTCAGCCTTGTCGTATTGGCCAACGGACAGAAACACAGTACCTAGGTTTCCATAGTTAGTAGCCTCCCCTTTTCTGTCGCCAATTTCAGTTTGGATGACAAGCGCTTTTTGGAGATACTCTTCAGCCTTGTCGTATTGGCCAACGGACAGAAACACAGTACCTAGGTTTCCATAGTTAGTAGCCTCCCCTTTTCTGTCGCCAATTTCAGTTTGGATGACAAGTGCTTTTTGGAGATACTCTTCAGCCTTGTCGTATTGGCCAAGCGACTCAAACACAGTACCTAGGTTTCCATAACATGATGCTTCCCCTCCTCTGTCGCCAATTTCAGTTGTGATGACAAGCGCTTCTTGGAGATACTCTTC
Source organism: Pocillopora verrucosa (assembly GCF_036669915.1). Taxonomy (NCBI): domain Eukaryota; kingdom Metazoa; phylum Cnidaria; class Anthozoa; order Scleractinia; family Pocilloporidae; genus Pocillopora; species Pocillopora verrucosa. The sequence goes on along the minus strand of NC_089313.1, from coordinate 12,446,872 downwards.
AGCCTTGTCGTATTGGCCAAGCGACTTGAACACAGTACTTAGGTTTCCATAGCTAGTTGCCTCCCCTTCTTTGTCGCCAATTTCAGTTTGGAGGACAAGCGCTTTTTGGAGATACTCTTCAGCCTTGTCGTATTGGCCAAGCGACTCAAACACAGTACTTAGGTTTCCATAGCTAGTTGCCTCCCCTTCTCTGTCGCCAATTTCAGTTTTGATGACAAGCGCTTTTTGGAGATTCTCTTCAGCCTTGTTGTATTGGCAAACGGACAGAAACACAGTACCTAGGTTTCCATAGCTAGTTGCCTCCCCTTTTTTGTCGCCAATTTCAGTTTGGACGACAAGCGCTTTTCGGAGATATTCTTCAGCCTTGTCGTATTGGCCAACGGACAGAAACACAGTACCTAGGTTTCCATAGTTAGTAGCCTCCCCTTTTCTGTCGCCAATTTCAGTTTGGATGACAAGCGCTTTTTGGAGATACTCTTCAGCCTTGTCGTATTGGCCAACGGACAGAAACACAGTACCTAGGTTTCCATAGTTAGTAGCCTCCCCTTTTCTGTCGCCAATTTCAGTTTGGATGACAAGTGCTTTTTGGAGATACTCTTCAGCCTTGTCGTATTGGCCAAGCGACTCAAACACAGTACCTAGGTTTCCATAACATGATGCTTCCCCTTCTCTGTCGCCAATTTCAGTTTGGATGACAAGCCCTTTTTGGAGATACTCTTCAGCCTTGTCGTATTGGCCAAGCGACTCAAACACAGTACCTAGGTTTCCATAACATGATGCTTCCCCTTCTCTGTCGCCAATTTCAGTTTGGATGACAAGCGCTTTTTGGAGATACTCTTCAGCCTTGTCGTATTGGCCAAGCGACTTAAACACAGTACCTAGGTTTCCATAGCTAGTTGCCTCCCCTTCTCTGTCGCCAATTTTAGTTTTGATGACAAGCGCTTTTTGGAGATACTCTTCAGCCTTGTTGTATTGGCCAACGGACAGAAACACAGTACCTAGGTTTCCATAGCTAGTTGCCTCCCCTTCTCTGTCGCCAATTTCAGTTTGGATGACAAGCGCTTTTTGGAGATACTCTTCAGCCTTGTCGTATTGGCCAACGGACAGAAACACAGTACCTAGGTTTCCATAGCTAGTTGCCTCCCCTTCTCTGTCGCCAATTTCAGTTTGGATGACAAGCGCTTTTTGGAGATACTCTTCAGCCTTGTCGTATTGGCCAAGCGACTCAAACACAGTACCTAGGTTTCCATAGCTAGTTGCCTCCCCTTCTCTGTCGCCAATTTCAGTTTTGATGACAAGCGCTTTTTGGAGATACTCTTCAGCCTTGTCGTATTGGCCAAGCGACTCAAACACAGTACCTAGGTTTCCATAACATGATGCTTCCCCTTCTCTGTCGCCAATTTCAGTTTGGATGACAAGCGCTTTTTGGAGATACTCTTCAGCCTTGTCGTATTGGCCAAGCGACTCAAACACAGTACCTAGGTTTCCATAGCTAGTTGCCTCCCCTTTTTTGTCGCCAATTTCAGTTTGGACGACAAGCGCTTTTTGGAGATACTCTTCAGCCTTGTCGTATTGGCCAACGGACAGAAACACAGTACCTAGGTTTCCATAGTTAGTAGCCTCCCCTTTTCTGTCGCCAATTTCAGTTTGGATGACAAGCGCTTTTTGGAGATACTCTTCAGCCTTGTCGTATTGGCCAACGGACAGAAACACAGTACCTAGGTTTCCATAGTTAGTAGCCTCCCCTTTTCTGTCGCCAATTTCAGTTTGGATGACAAGTGCTTTTTGGAGATACTCTTCAGCCTTGTCGTATTGGCCAAGCGACTCAAACACAGTACCTAGGTTTCCATAACATGATGCTTCCCCTTCTCTGTCGCTAATTTCAGTTTGGATGACAAGCGCTTTTTGGAGATACTCTTCAGCCTTGTCGTATTGGCCAAGCGACTCAAACACAGTACCTAGGTTTCCATAACATGATGCTTCCCCTCCTCTGTCGCCAATTTCAGTTGTGATGACAAGCGCTTTTTGGAGATACTCTTCAGCCTTGTCGTATTGGCCAAGCGACTTGAACACAGTACTTAGGTTTCCATAGGTAGTTGCCTCCCCTTCTTTGTCGCCAATTTCAGTTTGGAGGACAAGCGCTTTTTGGAGATACTCTTCAGCCTTGTCGTATTGGCCAAGCGACTCAAACACAGTACCTAGGTTTCCATAGCTAATTGCCTCCCCTTCTCTGTCGCCAATTTCAGTTGTGATGACAAGCGCTTTTTGGAGATACTCTTCAGCCTTGTCGTATTGGCCAAGCGACTTAAACACAGTACCTAGGTTTCCATAACATGATGCTTCCCCTCCTCGGTCGCCAATTTCAGTTGTGGTGACAAGCGCTTTTTGGAGATATTCTTCAGCTTTATCGTATTGGCCAACGGACAGAAACACAGTACCTAGGTTTCCATAACATGATGCTTCCCCTTCTCTGCCGCCAATTTTGGTTGTTATTGCAAGGGCCCTCTCAAAATATTCCTTTGCTTTTAGGCTTTCGCCAAGTTTATAAAGCATAATTCCATACCCTCTGTATAAGTCAAACAGTTTCCTTCCGTATCTTTCCGCACTTATGTAGTCAGAGATATGACGATAAGCGCTGAAAAGAATGGTATAGATGTCGCTGTAAAATTGTAGCAGTGCTGAATCAAATTGGTCTTTGCTGTTTTGATCGGTGCAAGTTAGCAAAATCAAACATTCGCTGCATATCTCAATGGCTTTCTGAATGCGATCTGACTTGAGCAAGAACAGGGCAACAAGTAAGGCGATGCTCATGAAAGGTGTCATGGCTTCTGCTGTTAGGTTTCCATTGCAATCCTCTCCTGTTATCAGGGAAACATTATTTTTATTAACACAATACTAAACAAAAAAAGAAAACGGACGGAGTGGATCGGTAGTTTGCTCGAACATAACCACATCACTGGTCTTACCTTTGAAGACGTTAATCCAGTGACTGAAATATGGCAACAAGCAAATGACATCAGCGATAGGAGGTGGCCTGACTTTCAGTCAATAGTCATATTTAATAGTACTTCATATTTCTTTTGAGGAAGGGAGAGGTGGGGGATGAGTTTCGGTTTTGTACGTCACACTTTTGTGACCAATTATAGAATTGAACATGTAAAAATAAATTATTTCATTCTTTTTTAACAGGAAACGTCAGGCTTCTGTGTCTATCCATTTCGAAAATTGAAATTTCATTACAAGATCAATACCAACAGAAATAAAGCTTCTTTCTTTAAACGGTAAGCTATCTGTGAGCGATAATCAACTTTTCATGAACTGGTATGGAAAACCGATCCGTAGTTTACTCCGCAGTGAATCTATTTCGGTTTTGTACGTCACATTTTTATAACTTCAAATCGACCATCTTTCGTTCCCCATACAATTCCTTATGACGTGTTCAACTCTGGTAAGTTAACACCGAGTCACAACGCGTGACGCTTTCATGAATTAATCGTTTGCTTTTTCTCGAGTGTGAGCTTGGGCCGCCTCTGTTGACATCAGTAAAGGACATTCTGCATGATAAATATGTCTTAATATAGGATTGGTTTTAGTTTTTGATCACGTGATTGGGTGAACCATCAGTTTCTCAAACTAAACAATGCTGAACAATGTTAGTTACATTATGGTTGAAATTTATTGTATGAAACCTTAACTGTTTTAAGAAAGCCATTTAACGGTGGAGATATGAAGCATCCGATCAACGGAAAAGTACGCCTATACTACGTATGCAGTAACATTGAATTTAAGAAAGTCTTAGTTTCTCTCAGAAAGTTAAAACATCTCTCTTTGAGCGCGCAGCGTCATGACTTATCTTCTTATGCGAGACTCTAGCGCTTAAGCAGAAAAAAAACAGATTACGGCGTTTAGAAAAATATGTACCGTAGAGCCCGCCGCCAGTATCTAAAAATTTAAGTGAATGGTTTCTCGACCATGAAACGTTTGTGTACAAGTAGAAAACGGAAATTCAATTGGAATCTACCGCGATCTCTAAATCGATCGTTAAACCCTCCTAAAAAAAGGGGCAAGTTAATAGCCAGTGCAGATCATAGCCTCTGGAAAACCACGTAATGAAGCACTACGCATTTCCTATGATGTCAGCGTGGGACAGTCTAGTTTTATGATCATCAATTTCTCAAATTGAACGATACTCAATAACCTTGTTTTAGTTAATGAGGATAAATTATACGGTATAAAGCCACAGAGATTAAAAAAAGTCGCCGTAGAATCAATTTATTTCACTGTGGTGACGATTCAATCGCGCCATCAACCGCTTTAACGAAGGGCTAACACTCGAAACGTAACATATTGCAAACATAAAGATCAGGTACTGGATAAAGTAAATAATAAAGGGATAAAGCAGCTACTGGGCTTTGCCATAAGAGCCTTACCTCTCTACAGTTACTAAATGACTAAGGCTGATAAAAACCGAGTGACTAGAAAAGATTTTCAATCGCACTTACCAAGATGTTGACAATGTGGCTGATGCTTTCAAAATGAAACAACAAAAATAACGAATTACTTTTCCCAACCTTCCGAACTTCCGCTGTCACAGTGTTAAATGCATCCAGATCACGTGTGTTCAGGATATTCCCTTCCCCCTCGGGGCTAATCGAAATAAAAGGAAAAGTTTTAAATTGCATATTTTTTTGTGTGCCTGTATGCCCGTCTATCGCGTCCCATTTAGGTTAAACATTTTTAACAGTTAGTGGTCATATGATAAAATGCTTATTGACAGAATTTGGTGGGACCAGTGGGGAAAATATTTAGCTTAGGGTCATGAAGAAAGGACCTCGCTGCGCCCCTACCACTCAATCAAGAAGTACACAGTATTTCGGTTTCGTACGTCACACTTTTATCAGTCATGATGTAATTGAACATGGAAAATGAAAAGTGTTATTCTTTTTCCAACAGGAAATGTCAGGCTTCAGTGTTTACCCCTTTGAGAGGTTTGATTTTCATCACAAGATCAATCACAGTACAACCTAAGTCTTCTTTTTAACGCTAAGCTATCTTTGCGTGATAATGGACTCATTATCTTCGTGAACTTTTCATTTTCTAGCGGGTGTGATTTGCATGATCGAAGCCAAAACTACTAAAAAAAACCGAGTGACTGTAATTCGGATTTGCAAGTCACACTTTTATAACTAATGATGGTTATAAAATAATTGAGATCGTTCGCACGCTCTCAATAGGCCAACTAGTTAGTTTAGATGAGAGCATGTAAACACAGCTTGTTTGGACGTCACACTTTTAATGTTTGCCGGCGCAATTTGAAAACATTTCAAACTCAAAGTTATCCCAATACTCGCACAGTAATCTCAAGTGTAAGTGATAAATATTGGAATTGGAGAAGTATGTACCAATTTTTGATCTAGGGTTTGGCTTCCATCCCTTCCCCAGTGAGGAACAAGAAGGAGGAAAAAGAGGAACTAGCACTCTTTTGCCTGCCTTGATGACCATGAACTGTGTGGCCTAGTCGAGGGAGTTCAAGTAAAGACGACAAATATGCAACAAAATGCGCAGAAAACATCGAAATGTAAGGAAACAAGGAAAAATTCTGGAAAAAAACATTTTGTTCTACGCGCCCTACTTTCAAAGAAACACTTGGAAAACTGTATATCACTGAAAAGCTTATAAAGTATCGAAGAAAGTTTTAAAAGTTTGTTTTTTTCCCAGCAAATTTAATTTCAATGTTTTCTCTAAAAAAAGAGTAAATAAAATGGAAGTTTGAAATTTGACCAGATCTTGTTGACAGTAACCTCAAATCAAAACTCACAATTCAAGGCTGTAACAAAACAGTTTTTTTGTTATTGCCTTCGCTACATTACAAAACTGAAGAAACCGTTTGTTCGTTGCGGCTGAACGAAAACAAAAATCATGCTGCCTAGGTCTCGAAGGCAGGGTAATTAATTTATTTTTCAAAAATGACATTTAGTTGCCCTTTTGCTGTGCCCTGAGCAAACGCTGGTCCCTCGTAAAAATTCCGAGTTAATCAAGTCGATTTTGAAATTAACGCAGGGGTCATATCATCGAAAGAACTCGGTGACACTAATTGCAAAATGAGAAACTTTCAAAGTGTGGCTGCATTTTTCAAGATAAACAAACAGTGACGTGGCTTGATTAAATTTCCTGAACTTAAGAGTCATCAGATATATTGACAACTGACATACTTAGACGTTAAGTCAAGTACATATGTATTCAAATTGGGGAAACTTTGTGTAAATATTGGTTGAAAGCGAAGGTAATTGATTAATTACCAAAATTACCGACCAATTGCCTAAATTTAGATAGATTTTTCTTTTTGGATGTTTCTCAGATATCACTGGCTAATTTTCAGCTGGTTAAGATGTCACTTTTTTACCTATGTATTTTATACCCTTCTTTAAGTTCATTCGCTTGCAGTTTATCACTTCTCTTTATCGGAATAGTGGTTAAGATATCCGTGCTTATCTGTTCAAGTTACCAAATTTTCCAGCTTTTGCATGATTCAATTCTGATCTATTCAGATTCACCGTAAAAAGGAAATAAACAACTGGTTTCCTTGGTTTCCCATCCTGTTTTTACTGAAAACTTTCCACTTGAATATTCTCTTCACATATCTTTTTTTCCTCTAGTTGCTGCTTCCTGTTCTCTGTTTTTGCACTTAGCTTGTTTTGGAGCCAAAACAAAGGTAAAAATACAAAAAATACCACTGAAAGATATTGACAACGTTAGTAATTAGAAAAAAGGCTCTAAAACGGCAAAGTAAGAAAATACGCGGTCATTCAAGGCTGCTGTTTCTCAGTGAAAGCGAGGCCCCTCTTTGATGAGGAAAATGGCTGTTGTTCAGTTGTGTGTTTTAGCGCTGTTTTTGGCTTCCACAAAGAGCAGTAGTATGTATTACATGTATTCCAACATGATCATACTCGATGGCAAAAGAAATTAATATGTTTTCTACAACTACAATGAGTCCGCTGACATACTGGAGTTTATGGTGCAAATCAGTTTAAGTTGGTGTCGGTGTTGCTGAAGTAGCATCAAATAAATATATGTTATTTGCCAGCCCACGGCCTCGGGCAGTACAGTTTTTCCCAATACGGAATGACTTAGACTGGTGAATAACATCTTTATTTTTTTCCTTAAACTGAACTAAATTCCTTCCAAAACATCCCGAATGATTTAGGGCTGTAATTACAACAGGATCCTCCATAAATTGAGCAATATTTGAGCGGGTAAATGATAGTTAAGCGAGATGCTGCATCAAAACATTTCCATGTACGTAATGAATAAAATAAGGGTGATTTAAAAGGCTTCCTAACAAACTTTGAAACATTTTTACAAGTATCTGTCACAATCTGACACAAGTTAATTGAAGAGCGCGTAAGAAAAAAAAAGGGCATGTACACTTTTGAAAAAACAACCAAACTAGTTTAGCAAGGACTGTCACGACAATGTGTTCTTCAAAAACAGTCAATGATCTGACGGAAAGTATTATTCACTCTCGTCGACGATTAATTCATGTGCGAAGATTTACTGCTGCTCATGAAGTAAATGGCGAGGAAAATAATTGCAAGTAAATTCAAATTTTCTAATTTGAAGTTGTAAGAGTTTGCTCGTTTGTTTGCTGCAATGGCGTGTGTAAATCTGGTCTTTCCTTCACACAAAATCTAAATTCGAATGAGACACTTCAACGAGACACAAGGGGATTTAATGCGTATATTTGTTGTAGAACTGAAAACTTCGCTCGTCCTTTTACAACGAACAAATTTTTTGAGAGAACTAGGATATTAAATGAATGAAGGTTCCATCGATTAATTCAATTTTGACCAAATACCTCACGTTTTAACTTTCTAAGTATTTTTTGTGAAGGATTGAAATTAATTACAGCCGGACAGGTTTTAGGCCGCTTATCAACCAATTTAATGGCACTTTAGCTTATACAAATTAATTTCGAAATCAATATTTTTCTGTCAACCAAGGTGATTTGAGAGAGAGAAAAGAGAGGATTCATAAGTTAGTAATAGGTTTGAGTTAGTGACCGACGTCTTTGCTTAGAAATACTGCCTGTCGGGAAAAACGGATACGGACCGCACAAAGAACCAATCAGATTGAAGGATATGTTACCGTGCCCTCTGAGAAAAAAATAAGGGAGAATTAATGAGAGGGAGATATGGAGAGCGAATCAGCATTTCCTCAAACGATGTGAGTGTTCCAACTCTAGTGAATGAATTTCAGATTTGTACATCACTCTTTTATAACCACTGATGGAATTGAACATGTAAAAATAACTTATTTCATTCCTTTTAACAGGGAACGTCAGGCTTCTGTGTCTATCCCATTGGAAGATTTTCATCCCAAGATCGATACCAGTAGAAGCAAAGCTTCTTTCTTTGAACGGTAAGCTATCTGTGCGCGATAATCAACTTTTCAGACTGATATGGAAAACCAATCCGTAGTTTACTCCGCAGTGAATCTATTTCGGTTTTGCACATCACCCTTTTTCAACTTCAGATGGATTTGAGCATGCAAAAATGAAACATTTATTTCCTCTTATCAGGGAACCTAAGGCTTCACGGTCCATCCCTTTGGAATGGTTTGATTTTCATCACAATGTCCTCGTGAACTTTTCGTTTTCTAGCAGATGTGATTTGCATGATCCAAGACAAAACTACAAACGGTTATAAAATAATTGAGATATTTTACACGCTCTCATAGGTCACTGAAAGACAAACTAAAACCAGAAGTGAAGCTGATTCACGTATAGTCCGACCTATCAAACCTAAAGCTTTCGCGACTCCAGATTTACCGCACGAACGAGATGCTGTTGTTTTGTTCAAATCTATTCTGAAAAGAGACCACAGTCCAGAACAAACCAAATACACCCCTTTATCGGGTGTTAATTAAAAGTTGGTTCAAAGCCAATGCAATGGGAGTTAACAAACTTAACAGTCTCATGAAAACAATAGCTGAAAAAGACGGTCTTGACAACTCTCACCTTACGAACCACAGTGCGTGAAAACGAATGATTCAAACATTGAATGATAAAGGTATTCCTTCTAGTCATATATAATGCAGTTATCAGGACACAAAAATGTAAAGAGTATTTACAACTACAGTCATCTTTCACAAAAAACAATGGAAAAGTATGTCAAGAATATTGAGCGGCCCGACTTCAATAGTTCAAACTGAAACACACTCTTGTCGAAATGACGTAACAACAAAGTCAAACGCCGACAGCAGCAGGGCTATTCGAGGGTGCTGTGCTTTACGGAAGAAATTTCAACATCAAGTCGTCCTCGTCTTCAACAGAAGCACATAAATAACAAACTTATAGAGGAATAACATGCATATTTGACTCTTCAGACGACGAAGACACTACATGAGTCCACCTTTGACATAGAAAGAGTCAGCTTCGTTGAAAAGCTAAGTACTTATTTTTGTCAAGCTTTTCCTCCTTTTTCTTTAGGATATTTTTGAATGAATACTTACGAAAATTAATTCGTTGCTAACTGTCATGCTGTAAGCTTAGGTAATTCATTTCAGTATTTAATTTCACCATTTCCAGCCTTGATTTAACTTGTAAGGCACTTTTTTTGTTAGTTCCATAGAATTAGCTTTCAAACTTAAGTGGATACTTGTAAAAGCGACTTGATAAATCACTTTGAATTTCAAGAAAATCTCAGTTCGTATATAATAAACAAACTCACTCTCGCTTAGCCTCGTTCGTTCGTTTTGTGAAAGTGGTCAACTGTACCGCGGGCACGCTAACACCACGGCTTTGTCCAGTAGTCCAGTGTTCAGTGCACTGGGCTCCGAGTCGGACGACCCAGGTTCTAGTCCTGGCCAGGGCAAGGCGTTGTGCCCTTGAGAGGTGCGGGGAAAAAAATGCGAGCTCCGCTTTTAGGCTTGGCTAAATCTGTATATTATGCTGGAGAGCTTGTTAGTAGTAGTCCATGGTTCGGCCGGACATGTTTGCTTGCCTATTTGACTGTGAGAACTCTGGGTATAGAATAGTTTCAACGCAAGGGGTCTTGAAACAGTTAAAAAAAACACCGTGGGCAGCTATGGAGGACTTTCCTGGTAAGTAACTGTGTTTTCTTCTCGATCCGTGCCTTATCCTTGCTGAAAAATATTAATGAAGAAAACACAGTTACTTACCAAGAAAGTCCTCCATGGCTGCTCACGATGTTTAAAACCCCCTGCGTTGAAATTATTCTGTACCCAGAGTTCTCACGGTCAAACAGGCAAGCAAACAAATCCAGCCGAACCATGGACGCTGGAAATCATCGGCTACTACAGACAAGCTCTCCAGCATATTACTCTTTTCTCGAGACCACCGAAAATTATACTTTACAAATTCAGCGCAAAAATCAGGTTTGTTCACGTCCCCGAGTCCCACTTCCCCGAGTCCCACGTCACAGAGTCCACGTCACAGAGTCCACGTCCCAGAGTCCACGTCCCAGAGTCCACGTCCCAGAGTCCACGTCCCAGAGTCCACGTCCCAGAGTCCACGTCCCAGAGTCCACGTCCCCGAGTCCCAGTCCCCACGTCTCAGTCCCGCTTTTAGTCACAGCCCTAAATCCCTCATATGCGGTGAAACATGGTTTACCTACCAAACATGGCCGAGGCATCGGAAGGCTGCGCGTTAGAGGACAAAGCGAGTTGTGCGCGAGTTTCTGCCGAGAATAACATAAGAAGGAGATTTGTGGGAACTAAGTCTAATGCTGGAAAGACGACTGAAAAACTCGTAGGTACAATGTTGTTGATATCGGCTTGTAATTCACTATGCACGTGCACACGTTTACGTAGAAGGAACAGAATTGTAATCGTTCCCACTCTCAAACCCATTTTTAACGCATTTTCTTCCTTTCTCTTCCTTTTTTTGTGGTATTCCTTTCCTTTAGGTGCACACAATATAATTTTTACGTTCATGTTGTACTTAAATATGTATCCTAAGCCCAATAATGATGTCACTGGGTGACTGCCATTGTACTCAGTGGGACTTTTGTGTTAAATTCATAGATTGTGATACGGTCATCATGGGGGATGTCATGTATGGTGCTTGCTGTGTTGATGAACTGGTTGTGATCTTATGGTTCACTATGGCTACAGCTGCTTGAGTAAGAGAAAAAAAATGTTGATAGACATCACTTAATCTTCTTCATCATAATGTAAACTCATATTATACCACAACTGAATCCTTTCAGCCTTGATCTTTTTCTTCTAACCTTCCAGTTTCACCTTTTGTTTCCCCTTTGTCTCACCTTATACTTCATAGTTCTCTCAAGTTGCCCTGTGTTTTTATTGCCCTTGCTTTCTGTTCTCTGCTGGTAGATATGTCTAAATTTTGAATGATTTTTTTTTTGAGGAGTCCTTGCTTTATAACTTTGATGCTTGAGCAACACAACAGTTCAATGTCAGTAGCATGGTATTTTGATGCAAACAATAGCGTTGCAATCAGTGGCTATGAATGTATTAAAAAAATTCAAGCTTGTGCTGGATTTGAACCCATGACCTCTGCGATACCAATGCAGTGGTCTACAATTAATGAGCTAACAAACCAACTGGCAGCTGGTCATTATGTTGGTTCATAATAAAACCATGAAGTGATGAATCAATTTTTTCTTCTTTTTTTTTCTTTTTTTTAATTGTGACTTATTTATGTATATATTCACTCAAACTAGCACTGGTGTGCTAAACAATAAGCAAGTTCAAATAAAGCTTTATTTCTTAACTACGAATGACCATGAAGATAGTTGGTTGCAAGTTAGCACTTTCTTTTTATCAAATATGGTTATGAAGACTGAAAATGACACTTTATTAGACTAAGTTGTTTTGGTACAAGATATCCCTCATGAAGTTCAACTCATTATATTTGCAACTTTTGGTCTCTTCTATTGATGCAAAATTGAAAGACCCTAAACAATAAGTAACCATATATGCAGTACTGTAGGTAAGAGAATGTGAAAAGGTTCATTATTTGTTCATTGTTCTATAGTTCCTATTGACTCAACTAAAGGAATCAAGATGTTATATGTATTTGTGGACATAAAGCTGGATGCCACACATTTTGTCAATACAGTCAGACACAATTTTGAAGCTGGAAAGTCACTTGCACTTTTGAGCACAATCCAGTTTGTGACAACACTTCAAGTATGTATTAAATGATTACACTGATAGGACAGTATCGGGATCATGTTTATTGTAGGTACAGTACTCTCGACTGAATATATTGGTAGAGAGTTGGTCGATACTTAACCAATATATTGGTTGACAGTCGGTCGACAGTCGGATGACTGACTGCTTCTTCTGGATGGGAGGAGCATCTCACATGGTTCTCTATCAGGCATTTTGTCAAGTTTCCATGACAACTCACTGGTACCCATTTCTCTCCAAGCTAGAGAGAGGGGAGAGAGAATGCAACACAGTGACTTGGCTGAGACTTAAACCCTGTGGTTTGGACCCAGTGTCTCCTTTTATTGTGTTCATACTTTCAAATAATTTTGACATATATGTATTTAATTTGTTGTTTACCCAGGCTGTATATCAAGACCTGTGTAAAGATTATCAGGTAGAGATTCCGCAGTGTAAACCATTGTCACCTGGAGAGATTCTGGGCTGCACTGCTCCTAGAATAAAACACAAGGATGCATTCATGTAAGAAAATTATTAAGCAAAACAATGAAATAATTATGTAATTTAGTTCATTATGAATTTAAGAAAACTGCACCAACTCTTTCATAGCAAGTATTCTTAAACAAATTGAATATTCTGTTGAAAATCTTTCTTATTATTTGTATTGGCAAATCTAGTTGTAAGTACTGTAGTGGTTTAGTTTCACTAAAAATTTGCACCATTAGATCTGAAGCTATTTCCTTACAAATAAAACAATATTCTGAGCCAAGGATCACTGTAGTTAGGATGAAAATTAGGCAGTTTGTTTGTGTTTTCACCATGTCCGTTGTTTTGTCAGGAAAACTCCCATGGAGCCTCTGTCTTATTTCTGGAAGAATTGTTTGGCATTCTTCCTGCTGTGTCCATGGCATATTTATTGTTTAGTGATGTTGCCTAGCAACAATGGTGCCTACTTTGACTAAAATAATCATGTTTGTTCTGAGGACTAACTTAAAATCAATTAACCCTTTCATTCCCAAGATCTCATTAGTAATTCTCCTTACTGTCTACCATTTCTTTTGATGTTAGTGTGAAGAATTTGGTGCTGGATGAACTACAACTACCTTAATTGATATTTTCCTTTAGTTCATCACTTGTCTGCTTGATATTATATTGATATTGTAAGGAGAAATTCTATCTTGGTCACTCATAGGAGTGAAAGGGTTAATCATTTAATTGGGTGGAAATTGAGTAAAAGTGTTATCAAAAACTAAATTGGGAAACAGATAAGTGGGTGTTATGTTTTTGATTAATGTCTTATTATTGCAATTATTCCTAGTTAAATGTTTGTTTTGTCACTGTATTTACCATTTTGATTATTAGCAGCAGCTATCATTTAGGCACATGCCACCGACCACAGCAGGTACTTGTTTCAATTTTTTCACTGGAATGATCTTTAAACTTAAACTTTTTTTTTTTAGTTACTTAGGTGATGGAAGGTTCCATCTAGAGGCTGTCATGATTGCTAACCCGTCTACACCAGCATACATGTACACGTAGAGAACCTCAAAAGGCAGATTTCTTTACGTGTTCCAAATAGCCTTGCCTTGCATAACATGTAGCTTCATATTATTTCAATTGGTTGCAGTGCTCAACAGCTAGAGAGGCAGCAGATTGAGCCATCATTGAAACCTGATTTTTTCAGACCTCTTTCGTGTAATTCTGTGAATAAAATTCATCACTTTTTCGATTAAAAAATTGTTTGTCTCTAGTAAAGGCATACTGTCCGTGTGGACAGAGTGCGATTCCCGTCTTTTTCAGTGTTTTCCCTATACCCTCACTAAAACAGACCCCCTACCACCTTGTACGCTTTGGATTGTTAGATATTGTATACCTCTCTGGGCCTTTGAGACACACAACTTTGTACTAAAATTCTACTGCACTTTCGCTTTCATCGCAGATACGATCCCTATAGCAAAGTGTTTTCCAGGGAATATTACGATATAGATGCCATGTTTCAAGCGAGGAAAGACGCCATAACTACAGCATCAAGAGCTAAGAAATTTGGACTCATTCTGAGTACATTAGGAAGGCAAGGAAGTCCAAAGGTGCTAGAGGTATTGCATACAGCTAAAATGTGAAAATTTTATGAGTAAATATACTTTTTGAACGGAGTTCTACTTTGTGTGATTCAAAATTAAACCTTTAGTTGTGTGTTGAAAGTAATCGGCAATCAGTTCGCCATGTCATGGGTTGACTGACGTGAACAATTCAAGCTACCCTCTCAACCAATCAGGTGCAAGGCAAATACCAATCGTGACTCGGACAATAATGTTGCTCTCACTGTACTTTTTAATTTTAGTTCCCATCGGGTTTTGATTATATTTTCCAACGTAGTGATTGGACATCTGCTGGTGACTACTATGTTTAGGGTATTACGGCACACTATCGAAATGCACTTTAAGACTTGACTTAAACTCTCTCTCTGGATAAAATCAAGTCATTCTCGCATCTAAATATAAGTTTTTCTGATGCAATTAACTTTGGGGAAGGCTGCAAATTTAAATTTAAATTCTCCAGTTTTCTTACGATGTAATGTGTGGAATATTTTCGTCTATGCAGAGGAATCTCTATTTTTTGGGCATCCTTATTTAAACGTTTGAGGGACACAAACTTTGATTAAAACCCTTGTATTCGATGCCGTCATTGAGGGGACACCCCTAGTTCAGGGATATTTTGCTCGTGACGGTTATTATTCATGTTATCATCTTTTCCAAAGAGCTCATAAAACAGATTTCATGAATCCTTTCATCTTTTAATTTTATCCGCAGAAGTTAGAAGAACGATTCAGCAAGGCGGGCCTGGAATATGTAATTGTACTCATGTCTGAAATATTTCCGGGTAAACTTAGATTGTTCGAGGACGTGGAAGCGTAAGTTGCTTTTCTTTTTAAGATGTGAAAACTGCTTTCCGTCGATAAGATAAGATAAGATAAGAACCGTCTTCACGTAAATTCTGTTTTATCAATTGTCCTTAACAAAAAATCGCATAATCAGGACGTGAAATTGCGCCCAATACAGGCACCAATGCGACTAAATTTTTCACTTTGGCGACCAAATCCTGAAAATTAGTCGCCAAATTGGCGACTAGAATGTTTCATCATACCCTTACCAAGAGATCTAGTGAATTAAAAAGATTTGCAAAGGCAAATCCACGGCAAACTTCCTCGTTAAATTTGTTTCCAAAATGCAGCACATGCATCTCGGTCGATAACTAGACGCCATCTTTGATTTAGGTGAGCTTAAACGTTGCATATCATCCATCCTAGTGTCCATTTTGTAGCACGTTAAAGATCTTTTCCCCTACTTAATTTCTAGAACGATGACAGCGTAAAAAAGAGGTTGTCTTGGTCATATCTTTCGTTTCCTGCTGTGTAGGAAATTAAATCATTGTCATTTTAAACATCAGAATCAACGAGTCTCTTACCTGTGATCTTTGATTAAAATCCTAAGAGGGCACAAAAGACTAGAAATAGAACGGCACTAGATACTAACGAAACAATGGTCGAAAACACTAGTATACTAAGCTAAAGGAGAGACTAACGTAACAATCGAATGTAAGGCGGTCCTAAGACTGCGCGAGACAGTTACGAGATAGGTAATGCGCGGAGATGCTGTCGTAACGGTGTAATTAAAGAATATCCTAAAACTGCCTGAGATACCGAAGTAACAATCAACTGAAAGAGAAACTTAAAGAGAAAACAGAGATAGAAGCTAAAAAATTAGCTACTAACATAATCCAATCTAAGAAAATCCTAAAAATGCGCGAGACACTAACGTAACTTTCCAATGAAGGAATATCCCGAAAGTGGGCAAAACACGAACCAAACAATCAAAAGCGCAAAAGGGCATGAAGCAGTAGTGAATGAAAGGGAATCCTTAAACGGCACAAGATACAAATGCAACAATCAAATGATAAAGAATCTTTAAAGAGCGCGAGATACTAACGTAACAATCCGATGAAAGAAAATCCTAAAAGTGTGTAAGATATTAACGTTAAAATTAAATGAAAGAAAATCCTAAAAGTGCACGAGGTGCTGTGACAAAATGCAATAAAAGAGAATTCTTAAGGTGAGCGAGATACTAACGTAACAGTCCAACGAAGGAGAATTCTTAAAGTGCGCGAGGTACTCACGCAATAATCTAACGAAAGAGAATTCTTTAAGTGCTCGAAGTACTCACGTAATAATCTACAAAATGGAATTCTAAAAGCGGTTATGGTACTAACGTAACAATCCGAAAAAAAGAGAATCCTAAAAGTGTCCGGGATACCAGGGTAGTAATCGATTGAACGAAACGCTTTTAGTCTGCGAGATACCAACCAAACAATTGAGAGAAAGAGAAATTATAAAATAACGCGCGTGCTTGCCCTATATAAGTCCTGTTAAGCCGCTATAAAGAAAATATTAATTATCTACGCACGGGCGTGCGTAAATAAGTTGACGTGATCAATTTTTTACCTAGCTTTCCGTCCTGTTAAGCTGCAGTGCAGTTTTCCTTCTCTTTGAAATATGGAAGAAACCAGCGAAGAATTGCCCAATTTTTCTATCGGCATTGACCTTTTAGGTCCTGATCCAACAAGCAACAAAAATAAAGCCGAAAAAAAACTCGCAATTTGCACGTTTCGCAAATTTTCATTCACAGTTATCGGTTAACTGGATCAAATGTTCTCCCTCAAACCAAAGAATAAAATGTGGCGTGTTTTTGACCAGCCAATGGGGACGTTTGTTTACTTTTTTTGTGCGCTGTGAGAATTTTGAATTTTGTCGCTCTGTTATAAAAGAATTTGCTCATGCTTTTAGCTGTACGTATATCGAGTTATGGGTGCACTTGGGAAGTTTGGAGAGCACTCAAAAACCTAGAGTGGCTCTCGGCTGCGCCTCGAGCTACTCTTACGCATTTTTCGTGCCCTCCAAACTTCCCGCGTACATCCATAAATCGATGTAGGCACGCTAAACATGAACAAATTCTTAACTTAAAGTGCCCGTGATAACAATACAGCAATCGATAATAAAAGCAGCATAAAAGTGTGAAAGATACTAAAGTAGCAATCCAATCGAAGACAATGCTGAAATGCGCATGACAATAAAGTAACTTGAATTAAAGAGAATCCTGAAAGTGGGCAAGACACTAACCTAACAATAAATTAGAAGATAATCCTAAAAGCTCACGAGAAATTAACTTATTTATCGAATGAAAGGTTCTAAGATAACAAACCAATAACAGAAAATAGCAAAACTGGGCAAATGATTAACGCAACAAGTGAAGGAAAGAGAATCCTTAAGGTACACAAGATACTAAGGCAACAATTAGTTGATCGGATTACCGAATGAAAAAGAAAAACCAGAAGATAAGTCTCGGTCAGCGAGTGTTCTAAAGCCAACCCTCAGAAGTTGGTCGTACTACATTACATCTCCTTGCGGGCATTGGCATGTCGCAGTACTATCAGTGGTTATGAAGGAAGCGTGACTTTTCTATCTGTTTTTTTTTTCCCTTTCATGGAATTCGTTGTACTCGCTGTAGATTTTGTTGAACTTTCACCTTCACATGAGAGTGAAATATTACGGTTAGGAAATTTCGAAAAACGTCTGAGTAAAATTAAAGTTTAGTCAGAGATGCTTTTAAGGATTGAAGTTAGAAATATGGAAAAAGAGAGATTCAATCGACTTTTGGTACGGGATGTGCCTTTTTTTTTCTCCTCTGTTGTCTCTCAAAGAAACTCTTCGTGCTTCCAAAGAAGGTTTCTAGAGTTTCACGCTTTACAAACGAGAACTACACTCTCTTCCGAAACTTACCAAAACGTGGCCAAAAAATTCAAGCTGCCAGGATATCCACGCCTCAAAGCAATGGTGAAATATTCATGTGCACGCACAAAAAAAAAGTCCACATCAATGACTTTTGTTTCAGAAACTCAATATGCGAGTTTTACTTTTTTTTCAGCCACTTGCTCCAACGGAGGCGATGCAACTATGTCATCTGAATATAAAAGTGAATGAGTGTAACAATCGAAAACCGAGCTTTACCCAATTTTGACCCCATTTTACTAATTGTTTGTTTCCGAGTATCTTTGAAGATCGACACACTTAAGAAAGATGAGTGTCTTTTTTGGTGCCAAAAACAGAACCCTCAGATATGATTTTCTTAGCGGTTGTTGTGACGCTACCTTCAAAATTACTTTATCATGGTCTCTCGCCTGCGGTTGATAAAAAAAAAAATGAAACAAACTTTAACTTTTCCTTGTAGAGGAAACGAGTGTCATCGGTGAATCTTAGAAACTTGGGGAAAATAACTCTTACCTTAAATTTGAGGAGAGAATTTTATAGATAAGATTAGCGAGCAGTTTTCAACAACCTGTCGTGATACTACAGACATGAAAGGAGACAATACATATTTCACCAAAGCCTTTCGCTCCATAAAAAAAAACCTTTTTGTAACAGAAAAATGTAAGGTGGAATCGAAGCATTACAGAAACTTTGAAGAAAAATCTTGCCTTTGAAGAGAGTATTTAAGAGCGCTTCTCTGTTAAAATCAAACATATCGCGGCAAGGGTGGAAAATTAGATTTCTTTCTTATTTTAATGTTAGATAGGCTAGGCTACAACTAAAATCACTGGATACTTTTTTTGGCAAAATATCTTTTTATTTCAGAGAAAAATACAAATAACAAAATTCCGTTAAAATCGACATTTTTAGAAGCAAATTATTGCACAAGCTTGAGGGCTTCGCATTCAAAAATGAATCACAATCTCGTCTTTTTAACTCTCAAATCTTCTTTTTCAACCTCATAAGACCTCACAAAACGATTTTTGTATACACTGCGTTCCTCTTTGCGTGTAAAATAATTTAATTCCGAAAGCATACATTTCTCTTCAGTAAAAGTACTTTGTGAGCAAAGTTAATTTTCAGCATGTGCTAAACCTTCAAATGGATTAAGCTTTGGGCGATATAATAATGAAAAGATGTTCTAAATATTACTGTAAAAATTTCTTTGGGCAAATGATTGAGAGCGATACGAAAGCTTTTCAAAGTCCGTTAAAATGCAGTCATTTGAACTTTCGCAGTCAACATTCCAGTCGCGAGTCACACACATACTTTAATATAATTCAACCCATATGACGCCGGAAAATGCACATGGGTACACATTTCCAAATGCTATAACCTCATTTGCCTTAGAAGAAAGATCCAAAGACCATTTTACTGTGGTTATCTTGTCGCTCGTCGTATTTATAACGTCCGATGAAACTGCCTGTCAATCTGCAAACTGTCACCAACCTTCGTTATAAAACGTTTGACATCTTTCTGCACTGTGGCATCTTATCCAGCGATTCAGTTGACTGTGAGTGTTATTCGGTTTGTGGTGCAGTAGATCTGATCGATGCTTAGTAGCATTTCACATATGTTGCAGTCAACGTAGTTTTGTATACGGAGAGTCGTCACGCAATGCAAATCATACAATGGAAAGTTATTTTTTAGGGGGTAGGGGAAGGGGAAAGTAAAAAGACGTCACTACTGCTAAGCTTTTTTGTTGTTGTGAACATCGAAATCTCTTACATGTAAGTTGCAGAGATCGGGCCTTTGGCTAATACTCGTTGAAAAGCTAAATTTGGCACCTGCTAAAAATAGTAAGCCTAAGTAAACAAAACCTGGTTTATGGTAATTACACGAAGCCCATTGCTCGCTGAGAGGCGGGGTTTCGGACTGTTTTTCACATATACACGAACTTACACTGTCAACTTTGTTACATAAAAAATGGAAGGTTGTTGTTCGTTCAAGTCGCTTATTGGCGGAGTTTGTGGTTACAACACTAGAGATCGAATGCGTGAAACGGAAATTGTTCCTTTACTTTCATGCACCAAGAATATCGCAAGTCACGAGTCGGCTTTCAAATTTATCGGTCCTGAAGATGAGGTCGACCTTATTTTGTGCCGAGCGCACATATGTCGGCCCCTCTATGGTTTAAGGTTTCAAACGGTAATTGGGTCTGTTAACAGTGGTTAACAGTACCAATTCCTTATGCAAGCCCCACCTATTGGCCACGGAACATAGCACCCCCAGCCTCACATAAGCCACACATTCCCACCACTGCGTTTTGTAGCATGGTGTTGTAAAAATGTACAAAAGGTTCTCTTTCATGCTATTAGGGTATTTCTTGCAATTTTATTGGAAAGAAAAACACCCCTAATAAGTACGATAGACAAGCGCTCTTAAGATTTTTGGTTCAAATCTCATGTTTCTGAGAGAGCTGACAGGACGGAGAGACTGGAGTGATGAAAATCTTGCATTTGGAATAGAATCTTTTGAGTTATTTGTTTACGCAAGGGAACGTTGCATTGAATGCAGTAGATCCTGGCAAGAAGCACCTCAGGTTGTAAAAGGTGTGATTCACCAGAGCTCGGATCACTCGGAGTTCTGGAAAATTTTGGCGATCAAGGCAACTGACAAAGGTACCCGTGAGCTATCGGTGCAATTTCTTGGCGATAATTTTTGGGTACAGGGTTAAATCGCTTCTCGTCCTGGAAAAGATGGCGTTTGGGCAAGACGTCTATGGACAAATAGTTGAATATATTTGCAATATCTATTTACCAAGAGATTATAAATAGTTTGTAATCTCTTGCTTCTTACTGAAATTGAACCGGAGTAAAAATAATAATTTCCAAACGTTCAATATCTAAACTGTATCACGATACGATAACATGCGAAATTCTCCAATACATAATGTCTCCAATATATGTATCATCAGCTTCACCGCCACAGTTTCATACGAGTTGTTGTTCTTATTGTACAATATTTTCAACGACCTGAGTCACAAAAAATTCAAAATTTTCCCTCCGAGTAGTGATAAATCTCTTTGAAAAAATATTTTCCGTTCGTTTGTAGATTTTTACGGAGTTTTGATTTAACACATAGCTACCTCTTCAATTTAAAAAAAAAATCAAACCTGAATAACAATACAAATTCCCAAAAGTTTTATGGTTTAACTGTTGATTGATACGTTAAGTTACCTAATAAACTTACAGTGTATTTAGGAACCTCAAGCAAACTAAGAGGGCTACGAGGACGTGGCAATACAAAAAATTAAACGGGCAAAACAATAGCTTAGCGCGTGCATTTTAGAACTTTGTACATTTCTAAGCCGTCCTCTGTATGACCACAACGTGAAATAACCAAAGTTTGCATGGTCTGAGAACAGAACCGATGTGGCAAATGATTTCAGTTTCCATTTGAAACTCAATGCGGTAAGGGACGGTAAACACATCCAGTCTTTTGCAAAATTCTAACTAAAACATAAATTCATTTTTTAATCGACACCTTCTTCGGCGTTTCACTCCTAACTGCAGGGCGTGAAATTAATTTTTTTCAGATAGCCACTTGGCTCCTAAATTCTTCAAAGTGGTAGCCAATTCAAAAAAAAGTTGATCGCCTTTTTCAAAGACAAACAAAACCTTTTGTTACGCTGTCAGCTTTTTAGATAGACCCTCCAAAATTAAGGGCCTGTTCACATGGAGGTAGGGGACCCCAGGTAGGTGAGGTAACCCGCCTAGCCGTGGTCGAAAAATAAAACGCGTTTACATGCAATCTTACAACCCCGGGGTGCTGGGGTGAGGTTTCTTGAGGTTGTTGTTGCGCTTGCAATTAAGGAGTTTGAGTAGAGGCGTCCCAAGCTCACATCTCGAAAAAGACGAAAGATTGATTCTCGGACACATGTATTTATTTATGAAAGCGTCACGAGTTGTGTTACGCGGTGTTTGGTTTTGCGAGAAACCCTTGACTTAATACGTTATACAGAATAGTTTGGGAAACCAATTATGGTCGATTTACAACGTTAAATATTGCGAAATGTGAACATTTTACACTCTTTGTGTGTCCGTTGCGGTTTCTGGTGATTTCTGTCATGAGACAGCTAGGAAATATACAAAGTTTTAAAACATACATGTTTCGCTTTTGAGCTTTTTACCATGAATGCGACCCCGGCTAGGCGGGTTACCCCACCTTGACACGTTTACATGGCAAATTGTCACCCCGGCTGACAGGTTTACCCTACCTGACAAACCGGGCAACCCGCCTAGGCGGGTCACCCCACCTATCATGTAAACGTGATCAAAATAAAATAAGAAATTGTATGGACAGGCGGGTTACCTCACCTACCTGGGATTCCCCACCTCCATGTATACAGGCCCTAAGTTAGGGAAAGGATCTTTAACGTGCTACAAAGTGGACACTAGGATGGATGAAATACAACGTTCAAGCTCATCTAAATTCAAGATGGTGTCTAGTTATCGATCGAGGTGCATGTGCTGCCACTGGAAACAAAATTAACGAGGAAGTTTGCCGCGGATTTATCTGTATCTTTGCAAATCTTTTTAATTCAATATATCTCTTGGCAGGGTTATGATGAAACAATCTAATCCGGCGGCGCCAATTTGGCGACTAATCTTCAGGATTTGGTTGCTAAAGTGAAAAATTTAGTCGCATTGGCGCCTGTATTAGGCACAATTTCACGCCCTTAGGGGGTGAGGGTGGGGGCTGCACGTTGATGACACAAGGTCATACATCGGGAGCGCAAATTGATGTGTAAGTAGACGATGAATGCAATGCAAAATACAGATACTTCTTTGTAGTGATATAAATTTGTTGACGAGAACAGAAATTCAGAGAAATTGTTTACTAGCACCAAACATGTCAGAGCTTGTGTCTTTGCGATCAAAACGTTTAAAGTTCCAAGTCCGTAAGCTCCCCATTTGAACTTTATGACAAACTAACCATTAAGAGAAAAAAATCGCACATCACATAACCTTTATGTACAGTATTTAAATGGCATTAAAACCACTCGTACTTGTTAAAAGTTTCCAGAGCATTGTGGAGACCTAGATTAGAAATCAAGTCATATTTGGTAGCGGAGCATTATTACACGTGCTTTTCAAACAAATTATATATTTTCTCATTCTGATAGGCTCCGGCCTCTCTAATATACGATATACGTCATCCTTTGGTGAAATACAACCCCCAACGGAAATCTTCCCACATCTACCATGGAAACTGGTTTAAAATACTACCACTGTGATCATGGAGGATGATGAAAGGAAAATGAAGGAGACATATATTCTCACATATTCCATCGGGAAAGACATCCAGGTTTATCTTAGAATTTTGCAACATTAAACTGAAGAGAAAATCTGGTAGAAAAAGAAAGAGAAACAACCAGGACGACAAGTATAAATATTTTATTTCTCAGGCCCTGTTTACAAACAACTTCAACAGCGGAAGCATAAGGAATAAGAGTTTAATGAATGAGTTGTTTGGAATAGATTTCATTTTTTCATTTTTGAGTGTAATTCACGCCTTTTCCACGCTTTGACCACGTCTAAGAAAGGCCCCCTGGCCCAACGGATAAGGCATCTGACTACGAATCTGGAGATTCCAGGTTCAAATCCTGGCGGGGTCGCTGCTATTTGAGTAAACAAACTTTGTATCCAATGGATTATTTTTTTATTTTTTTAAGTCACCTTTCACCAAGTTATGAGGCCAGATACCACATATAGGGCGTAGTTATGTTTGCTACCGTAGCATTACTGCATTTGCTATCAAAAAGTATTGAATGTTTATCGAATATTCTCCGGCTTCTCTGATATAGGTCATCCTTTAGTAAAATGCAACCACTCCCAGTTGAGTTATGATGCTTGTCACATTTGCTTGTTTTCCCAAGTAATAAGAAGTCAACTTAAATTAAACCTCAACACAAGTGAAAACTAAAGCATTCCTGGTTATTTTCTCCCGTAGATGCAGCAAGCCATGATATCAGCTCGGAAAGTGTGCTTTGTTACTGATGTGCATTGCTGAATTGCAAGGAGCTAGCGTATTAGTTTCGTCGTGATATGCCAAGGGATCAGCTACCTGGCAAGTATTTCAAGATTCTGATTTTTTTCATCACTTTAATGATTACATGCTGGCAGGATTGGTAGACTCAAAATTCGGTCACCAACTTAACAAAACTAGGACAAAATTACAGACACAAGATACCCATTGGTTAAACGTATTCATAAGTGAAAACATAGTCACTGTCACATAACATGCTATTTAGAGCGCTTTGGAAAGTCGTGAAACCAAAACCAAAGTTATCCAGGCGGCCAATCAGACGAAAGGAGAAAACCTTTAAGAGCCAATGAAAACTTAAAATAAAAGCAATCAAACGGCCTGAAGGGCGGGGAAAACGCGGACGACCATTTCGTGATTGGTTTTAGTTTTGCGTCTGGTTGGTCGAGAGAATGGTGACAGTTCTCAGGACCAATCACAAAGCGATGTCGAATTACTTTCGACACCCAACTTTAAAGGTAAATACTATTGCTTTGATACATCGTCGAAGT
The DNA here is from genome assembly GCF_036669915.1 of Pocillopora verrucosa. NCBI lineage: Eukaryota > Metazoa > Cnidaria > Anthozoa > Scleractinia > Pocilloporidae > Pocillopora > Pocillopora verrucosa. The sequence continues at coordinate 12,422,317 of NC_089313.1, read as the reverse complement.
ACAATCATGATACGCTAGCTATCCAGTTGGTGCTGAAAACCAATTACGTTCTAGAATTTGATATCGATTTGATTACAGACGAGGACATTATGTCAACCCTAAAGGTAACCCTTTGTGCGCATGTCCTTCCTCACCACAGCGACAGTGTATAGACGTGCTGATTGTTATTGGAGTAAAAATTGCCGAACTCAGAGGACCAAACCACTTCATGCAAGGTAAGGCTCTAGCTAGCAATAGTCATGCTAAGTTATGCTCTCATTTCAGTGTCTAATTGGAGGAAAAAGTGTTGATATTCAGCGTGCTCTGTATTCTTTTTGTTTTCAGTCGCTTCAATCACATAGCTGAGATTATCTAGCTGAGATTATCTCCATCAGCAAGAAGTTTGCCCAACAGTTTGCCGGTACCTATCATAATGCAAACATATCCCGGCATACTTTTTCAAATTGATATTATCTTCGAAACTATACACCTCATTTGCATCTCATGTTTATTTGAATAAAAACGAGACAAACAACTTTGACAAATTTGGTTAGCACTCACCAAATAATTATCAAATATGACAATGCTACATACATATTTACAAAAGCTTTAAGAAATGATGTTCTGAAAATTGAAATCTTTATACCTTTACACATAGTTGTTTGATTTATTTTCTTACAAAAGTTTTCAAAAGACAATGAAATATAACGAACTCAAAGTAACAAACGACGCCCAGCTTTGAAGTTATTGAACAATTAAAAAGATAAAAGACTGTGTCGCCCACATTGACGATGATCTGTTGAATAAAAAAGAGAATCCGAGTGAATGTTACGATTTTAAGTCAAACGAAAGAAAAGGTAGTACTACAGTTAACACAATGCTAATTATTGACAGGTTTATTTTTGGCATTTGATTTACTGAACAGCACTACACCTACTTCCGTATATTGTCTTACTGGCCAACACCTTACGAGGTCTTACGACAATGTTTGAACTCAGGGAGCTTATAACAGGCATTTTACAGGTTACTATTTTTTTCCCATTGGAAACAGTGCTTGCCAGAACAGGATCTAATGGGTGATGGTAAGAATATGGACTCCCCAGACAGTTAAAAAAAGAATGGGCGAGGAAGTACCAAAGCTGAGAGGTACATTGACAGTTCTAATTGTCTAACTGGTTCGTCACTAAAACTAAATATGTGCAATCGTATTTCACAAGTTTTCTTATTCATACCTTTAGCTAGCTCAGTGCAGGCCTTTAAATTTGATCTGACATTCTTCATGGCCTCAAGATCATTCGCTTTGACTGGAACGTTTGTAACTTCAAGACATCCAGCGTTTCCCAATAGAGTGTCAAACCATGATGGTTGAAGGTCAAAATAATCTTTGCCTAGATAAAAGATAAATCAATTTTTGTTTTAGTTATGATGGCAATGCTGAGAATTTCGTTTAAGCATAAAGATACCTGGGATTTTTAGCTTACCAAACCATAGTGAGTTAAATTGAGCGAGACACTTTTCTAAACCGCCGCATAAACCGTGATCTTGAGCAAGGAAGCAAGCTGACTCTTTTTAATTAAATTACCTCCTCCGAAAAAGGGCTGATATGACTGGATAAGTCACGAGTCTTAGTCTTTAATGCAGAAGAAATCGTCACAGTTTGAGCTTAAACAAAGTTGGAAGCAGGGATGTGTGTTCGTTTTGTAACGCCTCTAGCTATCTTGGAAAAGAAGTTCACCTTAATACCAGACGGGTTTGTTACTTTCAGAATACACTACTTTGTATAGATGTGGACTATTACTTATATAGAATGGTATTTTACAATTTTACATCTTCATACCTTTAGCTGGCTCAGCTGTGGGGGCCTTTGAATTTGATTTAACATTCTTCATGGCTTCAAGATCTTTTCCTTTAACTGGAACGTTTTCAACTTGAAGACATCCAGCGTTTTGGGATAGAGTGTCAAACCATGACGGTTGAAGGTCAAAATAATCTTTGCCTAGATAAAAGATAAATTAAGTTCTGTTTTTTGATTGCAATGTAGAGAATTTCGTTTCCACATAAAGATACCTACGATTTTAGCTTACCGAACCAAAAGTGAATTAATTTCAGCGAAACACTTTTTCTAAACCGCCGCAAAAACCGTGACCTTGAGCACTCGATAAAAGAACAAGCTAACTCTTCAATTAAAGCTACCTCCTCTGAAAAATGATTGATCTGGGTGGGTAAGGCATGAGTCTTGAATGCAGCAGAAATCATCACAGTCTGAGCTTGAACAAAGTTGGAAGCAGGGATATGTGTTCGTTTTTACCCCTTTAGCTTTCTTGGAAAATAAGTTCACCATAATACCAGAGGAATCTGTGTTATTTTTGTATGATGTAACACCTCATGAAGTTGCTCACTGAATTTGAGTCAGGCGAGTACATTGCAAAAGTACTAAAGCTGAAGGGTACATTGACAATTCTAATTAGCTTAATAGGTTCTTCACGCTCAGAAGACACTACTTCGCACAGACTATCACCTTTGTAGAATCGTATTTTAAAGTTTCCATCTACATACCTTTCTTCCTGGCTTCAAGATCTTTTGCCTTAAGTGGAACGTTTTCAACTTGAAGACATCCAACGTTTTTTGATAAAGTGTCAAACCATGACGGTTGAAGGTCAAAATAATCTTTGCCTAGATGAAAGATGATTAAAAAATCAAAGCTGATATATGGAAGAACATGCTATCAGTTCTGAGTATCTAACTGTTTTGTGACTCGTAAGACTACACTGCTTTCGCGCAGGTGTGCACTGTAAAGGAATGGTAATTTACAAGTTTCCTTCTTCATACCTTTAGCTTGCTCAGTGAAGGCCCTTGAAGAGGATTTAACATTCCTTATGGTTTGAAGATCTTTTGCGCTAACTGGAAAGTTTTCAACTTTGAAACATCCACCGTTGTTGGATGCAGTGTCAAACCATGATTGTTGAAGGTCAAAGTAAGCTTTGCCTAGTTTAGAAAAAAAAAAGAAGCAGAAATAAAAATAAGAGTACATGGAAGAACTGTTAATGAAATCAAAATATTTATTTTTAGTGAAAGATGATGCAAACACCTCTTTCCTCTCCAAAAACAAGGCAGTCGTATCAACCGCGTTGTCACCACCCAGTTGATGCGACGCCATCCCAATTTACATACTCACCATTAAATATTTGTGGTTTGCTCCAGGACTCTTCTGCTTCTGTTTTATTCTTCTGGAATACATTCAGCTTTTCGTCTATTGATGCCATTTGCTTAACAAAATCAGATTGAGTTATTTGCCCATTTTGTTTTAGCTGGGACAGTTTTCCCTTGAGATCAGCAATGTCTTTGTCTGTCCCAATGAGAGTTTGTTTAAGAAAGGCGATCTCCTTCTCTTTAGCTGTTAAAAAACAAATTAATATTTTAAGTACTTAGAATATTAGATTGAATAAATTCAAGGTTTGACTGATAAGGTAAACCGGGAAGACACGAAAAACGGAACTATTTATGACGGAACGAGAAGCAGTAGGTTGGGGGGAAGGGGGTAAACGACTTATTATCAGTGGAGCATCGGAAACTCTTAGAAAAATGGCTCCCTAGTCCGCGCGCACTTTTCTTTTCATGCATGCGTGACCGCATAAAACTAACCGTTAATCTCAGTTTCAAGGTGGATGATCTTCTGTGTTAGTTGTTCCTTTTCTCTCGCAGACTGAAAAAAAAATTTGCCAACATATTGATTTTTTAATTAACGAAACTAGAAGAGAGCAAAAAAGCTGGGATACAAAACATTATCAACTTCCTATCCAGCTTGAAGATGGTGGAATGTCGAAGAGTGGCGTCATAATCTAAAAATTTCATTTGCGCGCGCTTTTTCACCTCTCCACGAAGAAAAAAATTTCAAACTCAGTTACCTGAACGCCTTTAATGCAGAAAAGTTCTAGTTGCGTTGAATGTTTCTCCAATGTTGGACGGACGGACTTAAAAGTGAGCTAATTTTGGAGGGAACCGTTTTACAAGTCAAATGGGAACTAATTACCACCTATTTTCAAAGCTTATATACTGAATCAGATGGTCTTGCGCGTTCGCCTTTAAAATCACTTGACCTTCCTTTTTACTTGCTCCTTCGGATAACAAATTGTAACTTTTACAATAACTAAACCTACTTTTTAAGGAAAGAAAAAAGAAGTGTAATGATGAGAAACGCCCACCTCATTAGCCATGATCCGTGCCCCATGTGAGGCCTCTAAAGGCTCATGATAATTCTCATCAGAACGATTTGTGACATTGACTTCATCAAATATTTTCGCGGAACAGGATTTCCTCACAGACTCTTTGTCACCTGAGTTGTTTTTGTTCATTTTGTAACTGAAGTCTTCATTCAAAGCATTCGATAAACTAGAAAAATGCATTCTCTTTCACGGTGCTATAGCATGAACTGAGCTCTTAGTGCGAAACAAAGTTTCGATTTGTTTATGACTAGTTGCATGGTAACGTGTTTATGCCGTCACATTGTGGCATCACGCCGGATTTGAAGTATTAAGTCTGGGCACTAGAATTTTGTTGAAGCCAACCATAGTTGGCCATTACAGTGCTTTTATAATGTTAAATCGATAATGGTAACACGTGAAATATCAGCGGACAACGATGTACATAGAACCCTTCACAGTAGAGTAATTCATGTTATTGAGCGGGTTTCCTTCGTCCAAAGGAAAATGTGGGAACATTAAGTACATTGTCTAAAGAACGCTTACTCCGTGTCCAGATTGCGAGCGATCACGAATGTGAAAATACCGAAAACAAAAAAACTCTTCAGGACTTTAGGGGTGATGGCTTTTACTGCGAACGGTTTTAACGGTAACGTTTCACGGTTAACTTTTACTACGACTAACGGTTAAAAATTTGTCAATTTTATACGTTTAACCGCTAATTTTCTTTGCCATTTTACTTCGACTGAGTGCCTTCCAATAATCTCCCCTCAAATTTAAGCCGAAATGTTAAATAAGCATCCGGGCAATTATTCGAGGAAATAGGGTAACTGATTTAGTTTGAGCAGAAGCTCAGAAATTACCCTTTGCATAAAACGAAAAGAATGCTGATATTTGTAGAAAAGAACAAATTCACGAGCGAAAACGAAGTACGTGTTTCATCCTATGCTAGGGCCTGTTAACATGGAGGTGAGGGACCCCCAGATAGGTGATGTAACCCGCCTAGCCGTGGTAGAAAAATGGCCCGCGTTTACATAAATCTCACAACCCCGGTTGCCGGGGTGAAGTTTCTCGAGGTTGTAGTCGCGCTTGCATTTAGTGAGTTTAGATGTCACTTAATAGCGAAGTGAGGTAAGACGGTGCCGTTTATTTTTAAATGTTTATCAATTTTCATTTATTTTCCTCTAAGGTTTTCCCCAACAGTCGGCATGTTAACCGTTTCTGGCGGTACGATGTTTTCACAGTGGCATAAAAAAATCATTTAACACTGCCGGGGCTAATAGATTAGAAGATTCTAATTGACTGAGAGCTAAAATGGGATTATGGTTTAGTCTTTCTCTTCGACATAGGTGAATTTTTCTGAAAGTGAATTGAATATTTCTTCGGAGCGATTAAGCCTCCTGTACACCTGCAGGGGAATTGCCGCTTTCTTCATTAGGGTTCTATGCTTTGACACTCATCTGTCTCAAGAAAGGCCCCGTGGCCCAGGTTCGAGTCCTGGTGGGGTCGCTGTTGTTTTGGTGAAATAATCTTTGTATCTTCTGAATTTCCTTCATCCTTTTAATTGCTTTCATGAAGTCGTTAGGCTGAATAAGAAATTAAGTTATGTTTGGTAGAAGAACATCGCTACACGTGCTTTTCAAACAAGTTATTTGTTTTTGCATTCTGATTCCGGCTTCGAATTCTATAATATACGACATACATCATCCTTTGGTGAAATAGTACCTCCACCGGAAATCCTTCTGTATCTACCATGGAAATTGGCCTGTTAACATGGAGGTGAGGGACCCCCAGATAGGTGATGTAACCCGCCTAGCCGTGGTAGAAAAATGGCCCGCGTTTACATAAATCTCACAACCCCGGGTTGCCGGGGTGAAGTTTCTCGAGGTTGTAGTCGCGCTTGCATTTAGTGAGTTTAGATGTCACTTAATAGCGAAGTGAGGTAAGACGGTGCCGTTTATTTTTAAATGTTTATCAATTTTCATTTATTTTCCTCTAAGGTTTTCCCCAACAGTCGGCATGTTAACCGTTTCTGGCGGTACGATGTTTTCACAGTGGCATAAAAAAATCATTTAACACTGCCGGGACTAATAGATTAGAAGATTCTAATTGACTGAGAGCTAAAATGGGATTATGGTTTAGTCTTTCTCTTCGACATAGGTGAATTTTTCTGAAAGTGAATTGAATATTTCTTCGGAGCGATTAAGCCTCCTGTACACCTGCAGGGGAATTGCCGCTTTCTTCAGTAGGGTTCTATGCTTTGACACTCATCTGTCTCAAGAAAGGCCCCGTGGCCCAGGTTCGAGTCCTGGTGGGGTCGCTGTTGTTTTGGTGAAATAATCTTTGTATCTTCTGAATTTCCTTCATCCTTTTAATTGCTTTCATGAAGTCGTTAGGCTGAATAAGAAATTAAGTTATGTTTGGTAGAAGAACATCGCTACACGTGCTTTTCAAACAAGTTATTTGTTTTTGCATTCTGATTCCGGCTTCGAATTCTATAATATACGACATACATCATCCTTTGGTGAAATAGTACCTCCACCGGAAATCCTTCTGTATCTACCATGGAAATTGGTTTAATTTATCACTGATCATTAATAATTTCTGTTCTCCTCAATGAAGAGTCAAATCAATGTGATCATGTAGGACGATGAAAAGAAAATGAAGGAGACGTACTCTCACATATTCCAGAGGGAAAGACGTGATCCAGGGTTTATCTTAGAATTTCGCAATATCAAATAAAAGTCGAGCTTGTTGTCAGTGTTTACAAAAGTATTTTACTTTTTTTTTACGGTTAAATCATGCTCTGCTTCTTTCATTTTTGTGTAAAGAATCGAGAGAAAATCTGGTAGAAAAAGAAAGAGAAACAACCAGAACGACAAATATAAATATTTTATTTCTCAGGCCTTGTATACAAACAACTTCAACATCAAAAGCATAAGGAATAAGAGTTTAATGAATGAGTTGTTTCTTGATGGGAGTAGATTTCATTTTTGAGTGTAATTCACGCCTTTTCCACGCTTTCACCAGTTTTATTAAGGAAGGCCCCGTGACCCAACGGATAAGGCATCTGACTACGAATCAGGAGGTTCAAATCCTGGCGGGGTCGCTGCTATTTTGAGTTAATAATCCAATGGATTTCTTTTATCATTTAAATCGCCTTTCACCAAGTTATGAGGCCAGATACCACATGTGGGTGCGTAGTTATGTTTGCTACCGTAGCATTGCTGCATTTGCTATCAAAAAGTATTGGATGTTTATCGAATATTCTCCAGCTTCTATGATGATAGTCACCTTCACTAAAATGCAGCCAGCCCCGGTTGAGCTATGATGCTTCTCACATTTGCTCGTTTTCCCAATGAAATTGGAAGTCAACTTATATTAAACCTCAACACAAGTGAAAACTAAAGCATTCCTGGTTATTTTCTCCTGTAGATGCAGCAAGCCATGACATCAGCTCGGAAAGTGTGCTTTGTTACTGATGTGCATTGCCGAATTGCAAGGAGCTAACGTATTAGTTTCGTTGTGATATGCCAAGGGATCAGCTACCTGGAAAGCATTTCAAGATTCTGATTTTTTTTATCACTTTAATGATTACATGCAGGCAGGATTGGTAGACTCAGAGTTTGGTCACCAACTTAACAAAACTATGACAAAATTACAGATACAAGATACCCATTAGTTAAACGTATTCATAAGTGAAAACATGCTAAAAATGGACGCAGTCACATAGTATGCGATTTAGAGCGCTTTGCGATTGAAAGTCGTAAAACCAAAACCAAAGTTATCCTGGCAACCAATCAGACGAAAGGAGAAAACCTTTAAGAGCCAATGAGAACTTAAAATAAAAGTAATCAAACGGCCTAAAGGGCGGGGAAAACGCGGACGACCATTTCGTGATTGGTTTTAGTTCTGCGTCTGATTGGTTGAGAGAATGGTGGAAGTTCTCAGGACCAATCACAAAGCGATGTCGGATTACTTTCGACACCCAACTTTATAATGGTAATTGGACTAAATTGAGTGCAATTTGGGCTGAAATTATGCGTGATTTTAAAATCGAACGAGCGTGCAGCGTGAGTTCGATTTGAAATCACAAGTATGATTTCAGACCAAAGTTGCACAACACGAGGTTCAATTACCACTTTATTACATCTATTTTGAAATCGCCCAAATACAGGACTTGATCAGGTCGAATATTTTATTAATGTATTACTGAGCCGGTCTGAAATTAAATTCATCCATTTTGGGGGGTGGGGGGAGGGGGAAGTAACAGTTTTGGAAAAAAAAGTTGCAAAATTTGCCACATGATACTCTTTGTCTTTCATTTTCCTGCAATTTGATTGATTACTTTAAACGAGCCTTGACATCTGATTGGTTGTTTTGAGTGATTTCAAAATGGGTGTAATAAAAAGGTAAATACTATCGCTTTAGTACATCGTCGAAGTACAATCATGATACGTTAGCTGTCCAGTTGGTGCTGAAAACCAATTACGTTCTACAATTTGATATCGATTTGATTACAGATGAGGACATTATCTTAAACCCAAAGGTAACCCTTTGTGCGCATGTCCTTTCTTATCACAGCGACAGTGTATAGATGTACTGATTGTTATTGGAGTAAAAATTGCCGAACTCAGAGGACCAAACCACTTCATACAAGGTAAGGCTCTAGCTAGCAATAGTCATGCAAAGTTATGCTCTCATTTCAGTGTCTGGTTGGAGGAAAAAGTGTTGATATTCAGCGTACTCTGTGTTCTTTTTGTTTTCAGTCGCTTCAATCACATTTGTGAACAGACAACATTTACATAGCTGAAATTATCTCCATTAGCAAGAAGTTTGCCCAACAGTTTGCCAGTACCTATCTTAATGCAAACATATCCCGGCATACTTTTTCAAACTGATATTATCTTCAAAAGTATATACTTCATTTGCATCTCATGTTTATTTGAATAAAAACGAGACAAACAACTCTGACAAATTTGGTCAGCACTCACCAAATAATTATCAAATTTGACAATGCTGCATACATATTTACAAAAACTTTAAGAAATGACGTTCTGAAAGTTGAAATATTTATACCTTTACACATTTGTTTGATTTATTTTCTTACAAAAGTTTTCAAATGACGATGAAATATAACGAACTCAGAGTAATAAACAACGCCCGGCTTTGAAGTTATTAACCAATTAAAAAGATAAAAGACTGTGTCGCCCACATTGACGATGATCTGTTGAGTAAGGAGAATCCGAGTCAATGTCACGATTTTAAGTCAAACGAAAGAAAAGGTAGCACTACAGTTAACACAATGCTAAATTATTGACAGGTTTATTTTTGGCATTTTATTTACTGAACAGCACTACACTTACTTCCGTATATTGTCTTACTGGCTAACACCTTACGAGGTCTTACGACAATGTTTGAACTCAGGGAGCTTATAACAGGCATTTTACAGGTTACTATTTTTTTCCCACTGGAAACAGTGCTTGACAGAACAGGATCTAATGGGTGATGGTAAGAATATGGACTCCCCAGACAGTTAAAAAAAGATTGGGCGAGGACTTTGCGAAAGTACCAAAGCTGAGGGGTACATTGACAGTTCTAGTTGTCGAACTGGTTTGTCACTAAAACTAAATATGTGCAATCGTATTTTACAAGTTTTCTTAGTCATACCTTTAGCTAGCTCAGTGCAGGCCTTTAAATTCGATCTGACATTCTTCATGACTTCAAGATCATTTGCTTTGACTGGAACGTTTATAACTTCAAGACATCCAGCGTTTTCCAATAGAGTGTCAAACCATGATGGTTGAAGGTCAAAATAATCTTTGCCTAGATAAAAGATGAATCAATTTTTGTTTTAGTTATGATGGCAATGCTGAGAATTTCGTTTAAGCATAAAGATACCTGGGATTTTTAGCTTACCAAACCATAGTGAGTTAAATTGAGCGAGACACTTTTCTAAACCGCCGCATAAACCGTGATCTTGAGAAAGGAAGCAAGCTGACTCTTTTTAATTAAATTACCTCCTCCGAAAAAGGGTTGAAATTACTGGGTAAGTCACGAGTCTTTAATGCAGAAGAAATCGTCACAGTTTGAGCTTAAACAAAGTTGGAAGCAGGGATGTGTGTTCGTTTTGTAACGCCTCTAGCTATCTTGGAAAAGAAGTTCACCAGACGGGTTTGTCACTTTCAGAATACACTACTTCGTATAGATGTGGACTATCACTTATATAGAATGGTATTTTACAATTTTTCATCTTCATACCTTTAGCTGGCTCAGCTATGGGGGCCTTTGAGTTTGATTTAGCATTCTTCATGGCTTCAAGATCTTTTCCTTTAACTGGAACGTTTTCAACTTCAAGACATCCAGCATTTTGGGATAGAGTGTCAAACCATGACGGTTGAAGGTCAAAATAATCTTTGCCTAGATAAAAGATAAATTAAGTTTTGTTTTATGATTGCAATGTAGAGAATTTCGTTTCCACATAAAGATACCTAAGATTTTAGCTTACCGAACCAAAACTGAATTAATTTCAGGGAAACACTTTTTCTGAACCGCCGCAAAAACCGTGACCTTGAGCACTCGATAAAAGAACAAGCTAACTCTTCAATTAAAGCTACCTCCTCTGAAAAATGATTGATCTGAGTGGGTAAGTCACGAGTCTTGACTGCAGCAGAAATCATCACAGCCTGAGCTTGAACAAAGTTGGAAGCAGGGATATGCGTTCGTTTTTACGCCTTAAGCTTTCTAAGTTCAGCATAATACCAGAGGAATCTGTGTTATTTTTGTATGATGTAACACCTCATGAAGTTGCTCACTGAATTAGAGTCAGGCCAGTACATTGCAAAAGTACTAAAGCTGAAGGGTACATTGACAATTCTAATTGGCTTAAAAGGTTCTTCACGCTCAGAAGACACTACTTCGCACAGATGTGGACTATCACCTATATAGAATCGTATTTTAAAGTTTCCATCTACATACCTTTCTTCATGGCTTCAAGATCTTTTGCTTTAAGTGGAACGTTTTCAACCTGAAGACATCCAACGTTTTTTGATAAAGTGTCAAACCATGACGGTTGAAAATCAAAACAATCTTTGCCTAAATGAAAGATGATTAAAAAATCAAAGCTGATATATGGAAGAACATGTTATCAATTCTGAGTATCTAACTGTTTTGTGACTCTTAAGACTGCACTACTTTCGCGCAGGTGTGGACTGTAGAGGAATGGTAATTTACAAGTTTCCTTCTTCATACCTTTAGCTTGCTCAGTGAAGGCCCTTGAAGAGGATTTAACATTCCTTATGGTTTGAAGATCTTTTGCGCTAACTGGAAAGTTTTCAACTTTGAAACATCCACCGTTGTTGGATGCAGTGTCAAACCATGATTGTTGAAGGTCAAAGTAAGCTTTGCCTAGTTTAGAAAATAAAAAAAAAAGAAGCAGAAATAAAAATAAAAGTGCATAGAAGAACAGTTAATGAAATAAAAATATTTGTTTTTAGTAAAAGATGATGCAGACCCCTCTTTCCTCTCCAGCTACGTCCCATAACGCTTCCCTGGAACAAAAAATGAGTTCATAAAAAACAAGGCAGTCGTATCAACCGCGTTGTCACCACTCAGTTGATACGACGCCATCTAAATTTACATACTCACCATTAAATATTTGTGGTTTGCTCCGGGACTCTTCTACTTCCGTTTTATTCTTCTGGGTAGTAAAATTAAAGCCCCCCTCGAGCTCGGCAATGTTCTTCCTTGCCTCCTGTAGCTTTTTGTCTATTGATGCCATTTGCTTGACAAAATCAGATTGAGTTCTTTGCACAGTTTGTTTTAGCTGGGACAGTTTTCCTTTGAGATCAGCAATGTCTTTGTCTGTCCCGAAGAGAGTTTGTTTAAGAAAGGCGATCTGCTTCTCTTTAGCTGTTAAAAAACAAATGAATATTTTAAGTACTTAGAATATTAGATTGAACAAATTCAAGGTTTGAGTGATAAGGTAAACTGGGAAAACACAAGAAACGGAACTATTTATGACGGAACGAGAAGCAGTAGGGAGGGGGGAGGGGGTAAACGACTTATTATCAGTGGAGCATCGGAAACTCTTAGAAAAATGGCTCCCTAGTCCGCGCGCACTTTTCTTTTCATGCATGCGTTACCGCATAAAACTAACCGTTAATCTCAGTTTCAAGGTAGATGATCTTCTGTGTTAGTTGTTCCTTTTCTCTCGCAGACTGAAAAAAAATTTGCCAACATATTGATTTCTTAATTAACGAGAGCAAAAAAGCTGGGATACAAAGCACTATCAACTTTTTTATCCAGCTTGAAGATGGTGGAATGTCGAAGAGTGGCGTCATAATCTAAAAATTTCATTTGCGCGCGCTTTTTCATCTCTCCACGAAGAAAAAAATTTTCAAACTCATTTACCTGAACGCCTTAAATGCAGAAAAGTTCTAGTTGCGTTGAATGTTTCTCCAATGTTGGACGGACTTAAAATTGAGCTAATTTTGGAGGAACCGTTTTACAAGTCAAATCGGAACTAATTACGACCTATTTTCAAAGCTTATATATTGAATCAGGTAGTCTTGCGCGTTTGCCTTTAAAATCACTTGACCTTCCTTTTTTCTTGCTCCTTCGGATAACAAATTGTAACTTTTACAATAACTAAACCTACTTTTTAAGAAAAGAAAAAAGAAGTGTAATGATGAGAAACGCCCACCTCATTAGCCATAATCCGTGCCCCATGTGAGGCCTCTAAAGGCTCATGATAATTTTCAGCAGAACGATTTGTGACATTGACTTCTTCATCAAATATTCTCGCGGACCTGGATTTCCTCACAGACTCTTTTTCACCTGAGTTGTTTTTGTTCATTTTGTAACTGATGTCTTCATTCAAAGCATTCGATAAACTAGAAAAATGCATTCTCTTTCACGGTGCTATAGCATGAACTGAGCTCTTAGTGCGAAACAAAGTTTCGATTTGTTTATGACTAGTTGCATGGTAACGTGTTTATGCCGTCACTTTGTGGCATCACGCCGGATTTGAAGTATTAAGTCTGGGCACTAGAATTTTGTTGAAACCAACTATAGTTGGCCATTATAACGTTTTTATAATGTCAAATCGATAATGGATAACACGGGAAATATCAGCGGACAACGATGTACATAGAACCCTTCACAGCAGAATAATTGATGTCATTGAGCGGGTTTCCTTCGTCCAAAGGAAAATGTGCGAACATTTAGTACATTGTTTAAAGAATTCTTACTCCATGTCCAGAGTGCCAGCGATCACGAAGGTGAAAATACCGAAAACAAAATAACTCCAAAAGACTTTAGGGGTGATGGCTTTTACGACTAACGGTTTTTACGGTAATGTTTTGCGATTAACTTTTAATACGCCTAACGGTTAAAAATAACCTCCCCTCAAATTTAAGCCGAAATGTTAAATAAGCATCCGGGCGCCTATTCGAGGAAATAGGGTAACTGATTTAGTTTGAGCAGAAACTCAGAAATTACCCTTTGCATAGAACGAAAAGAATGCTGATATTTGTAGAAAGGAACAAATTCACGAGCGAAAACGAAATACGTGTTTTATCCTATGCTAGGGCCTGTTAACATGGAGGTGAGGGACCCCAGATAGGTGATGTAACCCGCCTAGCCGTGGTAGAAAAATGGCGCGCGTTTACATACAATCTCACAACCCCGGGTTGCCGGGGTGAAGTTTCTCAAGATTGTAGTCGCGCTTGCATTTAGTGAGTTAAGATGTCAGTTAATGGTGTCGTGAGGTAAAACGGTGCCGTTTATCTTTAAACGTTTATCAATTTTCATTTATTTCCTCTAACGTTTTCCCCAAAAGTCGACATGTTAACAGTTTCTGATGTACGACGTCTTCACTATGGCATAACGGTGCGATTAAGCCTCCTCTACACCTGCAGGAGAATTGCCGCTTTCTTCAGTAGGGTTCTATGCTTTGACACTCATCTGTCTCAAGAAAGGCCCCGTGGCCCAATAGATAAGGCATCTGACTTCGAATCAGGAGATTCCAGGTTCGAGTCCTGGTGGGGTCGCTGTTGTTTTGGCGAAATAATCTTTGTATCTTCTGAATTTCTTTCATCCTTTTAATCGCTTTCATGAAGTTATTAGTCTGGATAAGAAATAAAGTTATGTTTGGTAGAAGAACATCGCTACACGTGCTTTTCAAACAAGTTATTTGTCTTTGCATTCTGATTCCGGCTTCGAATTCTATAATATACGACATTGGTAATCCTTTGGTGAAATAATACCTCCACCGGAAATCCTTCCGTATCTACCATGGAAATTGGTTTAATTTATCACTGATCATTGATGATTTCTGTTCTCCTCAAAGAAGAGTCAAATCAATGTGATTATGTAGGATGATGAAAAGAAAATGAAGGAGACGTACTCTCACATATTCCAGAGGGAAAGACGTGATCCAGTGTTTATCTTAGAATTTCGCAATATCAAACAAAAGTCGAGCTTGTTGTCAGTGTTTACAGAAGTATTTTACTTTTTTTCTACGGTTAAATCATGCTCTGCTTATTTTATCCTTGTGCAGAGAATCGAGAAAAATCTAGTGGAAAAAAAAAAGAGAGAAACGTCTAGAACGAAAAATATAAATAAATATTTACTTTGGCATAACGGAGCGATTAAGCCTCCTCTACACCTGCAGGAGAATTGCTGCTTTCTTCAGTAGGGTTCTATGCTTTGACACTCATCTGTCTCAAGAAAGGCCCCGTGGCCCAACGGATAAGGCATCTGACTACGAATTAGGGGATTCCAGGTTCGAATCCTAGCGGAATCGCTGTTATTTTGACTCTTTTATCATTTTAATTGCCTTTCACCAGATACCACAGGTGAGGCATAGTTAAGTTTGCTGGAGTAGAATTGCTGCATTTGCTTTTAAAAAGATTTGAACGTTTATCTAATATTCTCCGGCTTCTATAATACAAGTCATCCTTTCGTGAAATGCAACCCCTCCCGGTGGAGTTATTATGCCTGTCACATTTGCTTGTTTTCCTAGGCTTCATTGCGGACTCTGGGGAAAAGTTTGACCCGGCATTTCAAACAGCGGGAGCGATTAAGATTTTTGGTTCAAATCTCATGTTTCTGAGAAAGCTGACAGGACGGAAAGACTGGAGTGAGGAAAATCTTGCATTTGGGATACAATCTTTTGAGTTATTTGTTTACACAAGAGAGCGGTGCTTTGAATGCAGTAGATCCTAGCAAGAAGTACCGCAGGTTGTAAAAGGTGTGATTCGTCAGAGCCCAGATTTCTCGGAGTTCTGGAAAATTTTGGCGATCAAGGCAACTGACAAAGGTACCCGTGAGCTATCGGTGCAATTTCTTGGGGATAATTTTTGGGTAAAAGGTTAAATCTCTTCTCGTCCTGGAAAAGATGGCGTTTGGGCAAGACGTCTATGGACAAATAGTTGAATATATTTGCAATATTCATTTAATAAGAGATTATAAATAGTTTGTAATCTCTTGCTTCTTACTGAAATTGAACCAGAATAAAAATAATAATTTCCAATGGTTCAATATCTAAACTGTATCACGATACGATAACATGCGAAATTCTCCAATATATAATGTCTCCAATATATAATGTCATCAGCTTCACCGTTACAGTTTCATACGAATTGTTGTTCTTATTGCACAACATTTTAAACGACTTGAATCACAAACAATTCAAACTTTTCCCTTCCGAGTAGTGATAAATCTCTTAGAAAAAACATTTTTCGTTCATTTGTAGATTTTTTTATAGAGTTTTGATTCAACACATAGCTACCTCTTCAATTTTAAAAAATCGAACCAGAATACCAACACAAATTCCCAAAATTTTTATGGTTCAACTGTCAGTTGATGTGTTAAGTTACTTAATAAACTTACAGTGTATTTAGGAACCTCAAGCAAACTAATAAGAGGGCTACGAAGACGTGGCAATACAAAAGATTACATGGGCAAAACAATAGCTTAGCGCGTGCATTTTAGAACTTTGTACATTTCTAAGCCGTCGTTTCTATGACCACAACGTGAAATAAACAAGGTTTGCATGGTCTGAGAAAAGAACCGATGTGGGAATTATTTCAGTTTCCATTTGGAACTCAATGCTTAACGGATAAGGCATCTGACTACGAATCAGGGGATTCCAGGTTCAAATCCTGGCGGGGTCGCTGTTATTTTGAGTCAATAAACTTTGTATCCAATGGATTTCTTTTATCATTTAAATCGCCTTTCACCAAGTTATGAGGCCAGATACCACATATGGGGCGTAGTTATGTTTGCTACCGTAGCATTGCTGCATTTGTTATCAAAAAGTATTGAATGTTTATCGAATTTTCTCCGGCTTCTATGATGAAAGTCACCTTTAGTAAAATGCAGCCAACCCCGGTTGAGCTATGATGCTTCTTACATTTGCTCTTTTTCCCAATTGAATTGGAAGTCAACTTAGCTTAAACCTCAACACAAGTGAAAACTAGAGTATTCCTGCTTATTTTCTCCTGTAGATGCAGCAAGCCATGATATCAGCTCGGAAAGTGTGCTTTGTTACTGGTATGCTTGCTGAATTGCAAGGAGCTAACGTATTAGTTTCGTCGTGATATGCCAAGGGATCAGCTATCTGGAAAGTATTTCAAGATTCTGGTTTTTTTCATCACTTTAATGATTACATGCAGGCAGGATTGGTAGACTCAAAGTTCGGTCACCAACTTAACAAAACTGAGACAAAATTACAGAGGCAAGATACCCATTGGTTAAACGTATTCATAAGTGAAAACATGCTAAAAATGGACGCAGCAGTCTGTCACATAGCATGCGATTTAGAGCGCTTTGCGATGGAAAGTCTTAAAACCAAAACCAAAGTTATCCAGGCAGCCAATCAGACGAAAGGAGAAAACCTTTAAGAGCCAATGAGCACTCAAAATAAAAGCAATCAAACGGCCTAAAGTGCGGGGAAAACGCGGACGACCATTTCGTGATTGGTTTTTAGTTTTGCGTCTGATTGGTTGAGAGAATGGTGGAAGTTCCCAGGACCAATCACAAAGCGATGTCGGATTACTTTCGACACCCAGCCGTAAAAGGTAAATACTATTGCTTTAATACGTTAAATACGATACGTTAGCTGTCCAGTTGGTGCTGAAAACCAATTACGTTCTACAATTTGATATCGATTTGATTACAGATGAGGACATTAAGTTAAACCCAAAGGTAACCCTTTGTGCGCATGTCCTTTCTTATCACAGAGACATTGCAGAGACGTGCTGATTATTGGAGTAAAAATTGCCGAACTCAGAGGACCAAACCACTTCATGCAAGGTTATGCTCTAGCTAGCAATAGTCATGCTAAGTTATGCTCTCATTTCGGTGTCTGGTTGGAGGAAAAAGTGTTGATATTCAGCGTACTCTGTGTTCTTTTTGTTTTCAGTCGCTTCAATCACATTTGTGAACAGACAACATTTACATAGATGAGATTATCTCCATCAGCAAGAAGTTTGCCCAAAAGTTTGCCGGTACCTATCATAATGCAAGCATATCCCGGCATACTTTTTCAAACTGATATTATCTTCGAAACTATACACTTCATTTGCATCTCATGTTTATTTGAATAAAAACGAGACAAACAACTTTGAAAAATTTGGTCAGCATTCACCAAATAATTATCAAATATGACAATGCTGCATACATATTTACAAAAGCTTTAAGAAGTGATCTTCTGAAAATTGAGATCTTTATACCTTTACAAAGGTTTTCAAAAGGCGATGAAATATAACGAACTCAAAGTGATTAACAACGCCGGGCTTTGAAGTTATTAAACAATTAAAAAGATAAAAGACTGTGTCGCCCGCATTAACGATGATCTGTTGAATACAAAAGAGAATCCGAGTCAATGTCACGATTTTAAGTCAAACGAAAGAAAAGGTAGTACTACAGTTAACACAATGCTAAATTATTGACAAGTTTATTTTTTGGCATTTGATTTACTGAACAGCACTACGCTTACTTCAGTACATTGTCCTACTGGCTAACACCTTTTGAGGTCTTACGACAATGTTTGAACTCAGGGAGCTTATAACAAGCATTTTACAGTTTATTATTTTTTTCCCACTGGAAACAGTGCTTGCCAGAACAGGATCTGATGGGTGATGGTAAGAATATGGACTCCCCAGACAGTTAAAAAAAGATTGGGCTAGGACTTTGCGAAAGTACCAAAGCTGAGGGGTACATTGACAGTTCTAGTTGTCTAACTGGTTTGTCACTAAAACTAAATATGTGCAATCGTATTTTACAAGTTTTCTTATTCATACCTTTAGCTAGCTCAGTGAGCGAGACACTTTTCTAAACCGCCAAGCTAACTCTTTTTAATCAAATTACCTCCTCCGAAAAAGGGTTGATCTGACTGGATAAGTCACGAGTCTTTAATGCAGAAGAAATCGTCACAGTTTGAGCTTAAACAAAGTTGGAAGCAGGGATGTGTGTTCGTTTGGTAACGCCTCTAGCTATCTTGGAAAAGAAGTTCACCTTAATACCAGACGGGTTTGTCACTTTCAGAATACACTACTTCGTATAGATGTGGAGTATCACTTATATAGAATGGTATTTTAAAATTTTCCATCTTCATACCTTTAGCTGGCTCAGCTGTAGGGGCCTTTGAATTTGATTTAACATTCTTCATGGCTTCAAGATCTCTTCCTTTAACTGGAACGTTTTCAACTTGAAGACATCCAGCGTTTTTGGGATAGAGTGTCAAACCATGACGGTTGAAGGTCAAAATAATCTTTGCCTAGATAAAAGATAAATTAAGTTTTGTTTTATGATTGCAATGTAGAGAATTTCGTTTCCACATAAAGATACCTAAGATTTTAGCCTACCGAACCAAAAGTGAATTAATTTCAGCGAAACACTTTTCTAAACCGCCGCAAAAACCGTGACCTTGAGCACTCGATAAAGGAACAAGCTAAGTCTTCAATTAAAGCTACCTCCTCTGAAAAATGATTGATCTGAGTGGGTAAGTCACGAGTCTTGACTGCAGCAGAAATCATCACAGTCTGAGCTTGAACAAAGTTGGAAGCAGGGATATGCGTTCGTTTTTACGCCTTTAGCTTTCTTGGAAAATAAGTTCAGCATAATACCAGAGGAATCTGTGTTATTTTTGTATGATGTAACACCTCATGAAGTTGCTCACTGAATTAGAGTCAGGCGAGTACATTGCAAATGTGCTAAAGCTGAAGGGTACATTGACAATTCTAATTGGCTTAATAGGTTCTTCACGCTCAGAAGACACTACTTCGCACAGATGTGGACTAAGTGTCAAACCATGATGGTTGATGGTCAAAATAATCTTTGCCTAGATAAAAGATAATTAAAAAATCAAAGCCGATGTATGGAAGAACATGTTATCAATCGTAGGTATCTAGCTGTTTGTGACTCATAAGACTACACTGCTTTTGCGCAGATGTGGACTGTAGAAGAATCGTATTTTACTAGTTTCCTTCTCCAAACCTGTAGCTCGCTCAGTGGAGGCCCTTGAAGTTGATTTAACATTCCTCATGGTTTCAAGGTCTTTCGCTGTAACTGGAAAGTTTTCAACTTGAAACATCCACCGTTACTCGATGGAGTGTCAAACCATGATGTTTGAAGGTCAAAGTAAACTTTGCCTGGTTGAGAAAAAAAGGAAAGAAAAAGAAGAGATGAAAATCAAAGTGAAGAACTCTCAATAAAGTCAAAAGATTATAAAAAAGTTGTAAGGATAAAGTCTTTCTTCTTGTCTTAAGGATGGAAAATGGTATTTTCAAGTTGTGCCCATTGTAAAATGGCCAACGTTCTTTTAAATCAGGCCCGTAAATGACCGTTTCGTCGCTTTTGAGTATGTTTTTATCTTCCCTAGCTTGTGAAAGAACCGATTTATTTTCAATGAAAGGTGATGCAAAACCCTCTTTCCTCTGCTACTACGTTCCCTAACGCTTCCCTAGACCATAAAATGAGTTCATAAAGACAAGGCAGTCGAATCAACCGCGTTGTCACCACTCAGTTGATTCGACGCCATCCCACTTTACATACTCACAATTAAATGTTTGTGATTTGCTTCGGGAATCTTCTGCCTCTGTTTTATTCTTCTTGACAGGAAAATTAAGGCCACACTCGAGCTCATCAATGTTCTTCCTTACCTGCTGTAGCTTTTCATCTATTGATGCAATGTGCTTGACAAAATCAGATTGAGTTCTTTGCACAGTTTGTTTTAGCTGTCTCTCCCAAAGAGAGTTTGCTTTAAAAAGGCGATCTCCTTCTCTTTAGCTGTTAAAACACATACGAATATTTCAAGTACTTAAAAGAAAAGATTGTATAAATGCAAGATTGAACAGATTCAAGGTCTACATAAAACACAAAAACCCGAACTATTTATGACGGAACGAGAAGCAGTGGGGAGGGGGGAGGGGGGAGGGGGGAGGGGGTAAACGACTGGACAACGGTGTTATCAGTTGAGCATCGGCAACTCTTGGTAAAATGGCTCCCTAGTCCGCGCGCACTTTTCTTTTCATGCATGCGTGGCCACATAAAACTAACCGTTAATTTCTGTTTCAAGGTAGATCATCCTTTACGGATAACGATTAGGTCCTTTCCATCGTTTAAGAGAAAATTTTTACGATGAATTTTTTTACGACCAACAGTTAAAACTCGTCAATGTCATACGCCTAACAGCTAATTTTCTTTTTTGTTTTACTTCGATTAAGTGCCTTCCTTCTGATAATTTCTCCTCGTTTTTCAAGCCGAAATTTTGAATAGGCATTCGGGTGCCGATTCGAGGAAATGCAGTGACTGATCGAGTTTGAGCAAAAGCTCAGAAATGACCCTTTGCATAGAACGAAAAGAATGCCAATATTTGTAGGTACGTCTTTCATCCTATTTTAGGGCCTGTTTACATGGAGGTAGGGGACCCCAGATAGGTGATGTAACACTGCTAGCCGTGGTCGAAAAATAGCTCCCATTTGCATACAATCTTTCAACCCCGGGATGCTGGGATTAAAAGTCTCGAGGTGGTAGTTGCGCTTGCATTTCGGGAGTTAATAAGTCATTTAACGGCGACTTGTGGTAAAACGTTGCCGAAAAAACAATTTATTTTCTTCTAAGACTCTCCCCAAAAACTCGACGCGTCTTCATTTCACGAACAAATTCATTCAACACTACCAGGGCTAGTAGATTAGTAAATCTTTTTTACTTAAAGCTAAAATGGGATTATGGTTCAGTCTTTCCCTTTGACACAAGTGAAATTTTGCGAAAGTGAACTGAATATTTCTTCGAAGCGATTAAGCCTTCTGTACACCTACAGGGGAATTACCGCGTTCTTTAGCAACCACTTCTTTTGTAAGCTCAGTGAGTTTAAATTCTAGTGTTTTTCGGCTTCTTTAAACGCTACCAACTACCAACGATATGTTTTGGTATTTACTTCTGTTACCCTTGGTAAAATTCTACAACGCTCTGGTGACATTTCTAGTGTTGTTTGTGCATGCAAATGGACTATGGCCTCTACAGCTTAATGCCTCTTGTTGTACTGGAATGCGTAGGTCGTAAAATTACAGAGAAAGCCTTAAGCTTCCTTGCCTTTAGCGTCGGATTTGCATCGTGTACTGGACAGTATTGCATGGACCAGTCATCATAGGTAAGTAGTACTTTGCGGGTAAGAATAATTTTTAGTTGATTGCTAGCCTTTGTTATTCAGAGCGCTGTAGAATGCGCGCTTCTCCGCCCGATAGAAGATTTGAGACGGGTCGGGGGAGGGTCGATGACAGGTTTATTTTGCCTATGTTATGTTCTTTCATCAGATTTTAATGCAATTTTCAAGAGTGTGTCCGAAGTAATTGACAGGAGTACCTTGGTTTTTCCCCACTTTTCTTCAAGATTAGTCTAGAGTACTTGTGCCACAATCTCAACCAATCAGATATAAACTAAAACTAAGTCACTTGTGTTTTCCTGCATACTTGCGGCTAGTTACGGGAATAACTTTGAAGTCCCATTGGTAGCTTCTGATATTTGCTTTTGGTCTGATTAAAAATTTTGTTTACTATGGTATTGGTTCACGACCCTCGATCAAAAAGTACTTATCACGCTAATGCTCATGTCTCCCTGGATCTGTATTTGAAAATTCCACACAGTGAGAGAGAAGGGAAGTCAATATCAAATTTTGCCGTAAAGCTCCTACAGGCCATATGGGATATGTGGAAGAGAACGTTATTTATTATTTACATGTAACTAGTGTTCACATATTATTTGATGATGTAAAACGTCATTTACTGACCCTATTAAGGCCCCACTACAAGTAAGTCCATTCTGCATTAATCCACTTCATTTTCAAGTTTGTAAGTAAGTTGCCTGGCCTTTTCAAGTTCATCAGGATCTGCCAGGTATCCTCTGTTCTCAACACTTGTGTAATATTCCATTAACTTTGTATTAGGACGAGCTCTTCTTGGAATCCTCTTCCCTTCAAACTTTTCTGGTTTAAGTAACAAACGAAGGCCCAGTTTGTTGTAATAAGCACATGTGATTTTTCCACCCTGTTGTTCAATGGCTTTTATAGCAGTTTTTGATGCTTTTCTAACCTCGATATCAACTTTAGCTTGGAACCAAGTTGTACCCTGCCAGATAAAAACAAGTTTTGTGTCAAAAAGTACTTTTATTTCCTTGCATTTCCTTTGCAGCATTCAAATATCTTACTAGCTCTCACTTGATGGCACTTTAAGCTCTGGGCCAAGTTGTTCAAAGGCTGATTAGTGATAACCCAGGGTTAAATTTTAATCCAGGTTTCTATATTTCTCTGTTCAAAAGCCGTTTTGGAATAATTTTACCCATTGTTTTTAGAGCATTCAATTATTAAATTGTAGTCAAAAAGAAATAAACTGAATTTGCTCTTCAAGCTTTCAGATCTGAAATCAAATTTCACTCTAACCTCAAGTTATCTTAACCCAGCTTTGAACAACTCGGCCCTGGTCAAAAACGTACCAATCATAATTCTTGGAGAGTGAAATAGATTCTTGAGATAGGAAAGAGGAAGGCATCACTTGTCTAAAGAAAATTCTACTAATCCTGCTGCAATCAAAATGCATCATTTTCATAAAAGTAGAGCAGCTGAACTTCTTACCCCTCCCAGCAATACAACCCCATCCTTTATTCTTCCTCCAGTAACTCCTGATCTCCAAAGATGATACATAGTAATGGGTGCATTGGGGTTGAGACGGCCACTGTCTATGAAGAACTGAAGGCGGTTTAAGTTCAGAGGTCTAATGCATTTTGTATCTGAAAGTCAAAATAGGACAAAGACAATAAATTAACTTTACTTTCAAATATCTAATTCCCCCCACTAGCTGCTGCACATTTCGTTGTTAATTAGTCATGAGAATTTGGTGCTAGATCAAGATAACAACTTAAACTCATAAGTTTGAGTATTCTCATCAGCTGTTTGCTAAATAATGTATAGATATTGTAGGGAGAAGCTACAGGTTAATCACTTCTTGGAGTTAAAGGGTTAACAGATAGATATTAAATAAATGAAATATTACAAATTCTCCCTCTTTTAAAGCATGATACCAAAGCATACAGTGAAGTCATTTTTCCACATGTCACTTGTGACTTGATGTAAATAACATTTTGGTAATCAAGAGATATATACTTAGATACTAGACAGATAAATACTTAGATATATACCTTTATATAGACAGATTGATAGATTGGTCGATAGATAGATAGATAGATAGATAGATAGATAGATAGATAGTGTATCAAAATATTCAAAATTTGCATCTTCTTAAGACTGAATTGCATGAAATTTATAAAAAGTTCAAGTTATAACATAAAAATTCCATGAAGTATAAAACGAACATAAAAAACTTTGTATAAACATTGTAGCAATTGGACATGGATGGAATAAATGTGCTTGTGAAACAATTAGTGCACTTTTTTGGTAACATAAAATTATTCTGGTTTCTAAGCTGTATCTACCTATGAAATTGAATGTTCTTGGGTAGTAGCAGATGATGGAGTTTAGGCGCAGTATTAGATATGACTGAGTTAAAGAGTTAATTTATGACATTGTTCTTTGTGCCTATCTTTCAAAGATCTGATGTTATACAATGCTAGATTTTCAATTATATCATTCACTATTATCAGAAGAAGGGTTTTCTATGAAATTCTTGTTACCTCATCTACCCATATCACAGCTGTTTGGAAGCTACAATGTGGATAAAAAAATACATAAAAGGAGAACTTCCCTCATATCTTTGTGAGTTGATGAAGTAATAATTCTGCTTGCTGACATTTTGTGTAGAAGATCACCAAATTCTGTAGCCCTATACACCCTAACATCAGTATACATATTCTCAATACTGTTCCCTATACATTTCCTAAGGTGCTGACGAGGAGAATTTGTTTAGCTATTAAGAACATTTTTAGTTGTTGATGATTTCCTTTATTCTCAGGACCTTTCTGTTTAATTCAGGGGTTATGTTGCATGTACTGTAGAAAGTAGATGTTAGTCACTCTTAGGGGGTCAAAAGCTTAATTAAGCAAAAAAAATCTCTCACTGCAATTCCCAAAAATCATTTAACCTCTATTTTGGAAATATATAATGTTTACACGTACATGTTTTTGAAGCCATGCTTTGGGACACGAAGATAAAGAGGTGTTTGGCCTCCTTCAAATCCAAGCCTAGGTTTTGTGTTTCGTTGACCCTGTCCTTTGTGGCCCCGTCCAGAAGTCTTTCCACGTCCAGATCCTCTACCACATCCTTTACGGTGTTGCTGTTTGATTGAATATGTTGCATGTACAAGAAAGGAGAAATTAGTAATGCATCCTAAGTTCAATATACAAATATCTTATAGTGTTCTCCGTATATTTCCAATGGCGCTGTCGCGGAAAATTTTCCAACAATCAAGAGCTTCTTTAGTTGGTGATCGTTTCTCCTTTTCTCGTGACCTTAGTTTGTGATGCTAGTCACTCTTTGGGATTAAGGGGTTAATTAAAATTGGATATTTTGTGGCTGCATGAGAAGTCCATGTAGAGAGCATTCTGACAGAGGTCTTGAAAATGTTGCCTAACCCTTGCGAAATGGCTTTTGGAATTCCTAGGAATTCCTAGGATTTTCCCAGGAATTCCTAGGAATAAAGGTGTGAATTTTCACGGTAAATTCGGACTGGGAATTCCTAGGAATTCCTAGGAATTCCCAACCATAACAACTCTGGTTCTAAAAACCCAGAAATTCCTAGAAATTCCCAGAAATTCCCAGAAATTCCAAGTTTATAGCCAACAGGACTTGGAATTCCTAGGAATTCCTAGGAATTCCAACTCAGAGAACCAATGACTTTCCCTGAAAAGCTGTAAATCTAAAAAATTTCTAGGAATTTCTGGGAATTTCTGGGAATTTTTGGGAATGTTTAAGAATTACTGGGAATTTTAAGCAAAAATTTGAGGCTAATGATATAAAATAAATACTTTAAATTAAAAAAAACCCAGCTAAAATTCAAGTATTCAATGAAATTTATTTAGAAGCTTAATTAAGGCTTACATGTAAAATATTTTTGATTAAATAACATCAATGTGTGGTAATATTAGGATGGAATTTGATTTATTTTTCTTTTCTTGAAAACTTCATACGGATTAATCCTCAATTACAGCTATTCATATAAAATAGTTCTAATCAATCATTAAATTTGGTTTGACACAAATTGTGAATAAAATCTGTTGATTCTTTTCCATAAAATACAATATCTTAAGTTATATTTGAAAACCAAGCACTCTTGGGAGTGAAGGGGCTAATTACAGACAAATAAAATTGATTTTTTGATTAAAATCTTGTTGTAACTGTAACAATAAATTAGAATGAAGTTATCCTAAACTGCAAACTTAGCTGCTGTTTGTACTGTTTGTATTTTTTTTCCTGGGCTCACAATGAGTTGGCCTTGAATGAGGTTGTCAACAAGAACCTTGACCATTTTGTATCTGGATTCCTTGACATCTGAATTTGGAAAAAAATAATATATTAAAATATGTATATTTAAAGCTCAGACCAGGCTTTTAAGATGGCTATGAGGAAAAGGGCATTCATTGGATTCTCAAATTGAGAAATCTCTGTTATATTGAGTGACTTTTATATTGGAGTTAGTACATCTCTCTCATGGATTTTACTAAAAAAGGGCTGAATACATTATTTTGTTTTTACCAAGGAGGGCTTCTTTATGTACTAAGGTTTGTTTAATAACAGTTCCTATTATGAATCTTGAATGTTCCCAAACGTGACTAGAGGAATCTTGAAACCTTGATAGGTTTATTTCATTGTAAAGCATAAGCTTAAGAAACTGCGGCATGCAAGTGACCGATTCGATTCTCAGAATTATTCTAGTTTCAGTTGCGCCGAGCGTTACGTAAGCTTAATTCAACCCGCTACATCTATTCTTTTATAAGATTTTGATCACGTAACGAATATCGCAATTTTTACTCACCACAAACTTTCAAAATCGTAGCTTTACAGATGGCCACTCGACCCTTGTTTGTACCAGTCAATATGTCAACTGTTGTCCCTTCTTTTAACTCCACGGCGCCAACGACTTTCTTTTCTTTTACAACACTCACGCTATTCTCGTTTTCCCATTGAACCACAATAAAAGCTATCTTTAGAAATGTTATATTAAGCAAAACAGTTGAGAAAAGCGATCAACCGATCCAAAGTACATTCAAAGATGAGCGCCAAATGGAGTCTTCTTTGTTTCCGATCACGGGCATGATCACGTGGATCTTTTAGGACTTGTAATTGGCTAGCAAAGTGAATCCGCTGGCTTGCCGATTGCAGTGTTAAGAGAAGCGCCTAACTTTATTCTGACTTCTCCGACTGGTTCTCTGCTTCTAGAAGATGGATAGCTTGGTGATACAAATAAAGATGTGAGCTCACTCTATGTAGAAATAATCGAAAAGAATCGATCGTATTACAAATGCACGATTTGTGGCCGAAAGTTGTCGAGGAAACAAAGACTCGAAACTCACTTGAGTTGTGTTAATGGCCAAAGTGAGAAATAACACAAGCCAATCACAGTTTTGAATGCGACTACAAATCGTCTTTTACCCTCATACTTATAAAAGAAGGATACCACATTCGGAAGTATAAGAGATACATAGATGATCCCAGTGTACCAGTACCTAAATCTACAAAGCTTGACCGTAGCAAGCGTTCAGCAACACGTTCCAACACCGCCATCTCGATTCCTCAGTCAGTCGTTTCCAATGAACTTAAAGCAGTATTGACAACAGAGTAGAGTGCGTCTTACAAAGGAGAAACATTTGTACAAGAGACAGGAGTAGCTATATGCGATTACAGAGGTGCATTGGAACAAATAGTTATGCACTGCCCGAAGTATAAAACAATCTTGTTGATAGCTGACAGACAGAGAAGAACAACAAGTAAACTTAAGAGCTGTTATTATTGAAGTGTGACTATCACTTTTCATTTTTATATAAAGAAGGACTTGTAATTTGCACCAAAAATAAAAAGATGTAATATTTTTTTGGGAGATCCAGTGATTGGGACATTTAAGAAATTAAGTTATGAAAGGAAACTTGGTTGGTACTTCTCACTACTGACAAGTCTTGTTGACAAATATTTTCAGATCAGAGTTTCAAATAAAGTAAATTGAAGATGTCATATAAAAGGTGTTTTTCCTCTAAGGGAACATTGACTACCTCTGTCTTGTCTGCATGCCAAATGTTTGCAAAGTGTGTGGATGATCCACAAGTATTGGAACATATACAAAACATTTTTGTAAGAGTTCCAATACTTGTGGATCATCCACACACTTTGCAAACATTTGGCATGCAGACAAGACAGAGGTAGTCAATGTTCCCCTTTTCTTACAAAAATGTTTTGTAAGAATAAAAACAGCAAAACAAATTACAGCAATTAGTCATGAAAATAGAGCAAAAAACTGAAAAAAAAAGCAGCAACAACAATCATGAAAAAGAAAGATTAATTAGGTGTTGAATTTGTTTGTCTAAGGCATGAAATTTCTACTAAAAGTATTGTCAACAAAAAGTCTCTGACAGCGTTTGAGGCAACTGAGCTTGACTGTTCCAAGGTTTTCTAACAAAGGCAACCAGTAATGTAGGTTAGGGAAGTAAGATAACAATGTAATTATTGTTAATTATTGTGGAAGTTGGCAATTTCCATTTAACATAACTGACAGCTGGTTCATGAGAAAATCCATATTAATGTCAAGATTTACTAAAACTTAGTTTGAGTAATAAATTTCATGATCTTTAAGTTATAAACATGTACATGTATGTATATCTCTTGGTAAGTTTTGTATAGCATACCTTTTATTGAGCCAAAGTTTTAAGCCTCTGAAATTACTCTTTTTCTTAAAACCTTCACATTCAAGGTATTGAGAATTTCTTAGAATTTATGTGGACCTCAGGGTATTAAAATTGCCTCAAATTCAATTCCCAGAAATTCCCAAGAGTTCCACACTTCGTAAATTATAGGTAGTTTGTAAAGCTGAGAATTCCTAGGAATTCCTAGGGATTCCAAGTCCTCACAAAACTGGAGTCTTCCTTTCCCAGAAATTCCCAGTAATTCCAAGCTTTTTAAATCAGAGTTAATTTGCATAGTTGGGAATTTTTGAGAATTCCTAGGAATTCCTAGGAATTCCTAGGAATTTTTAGGAATTCCTAGGAATTCCCAGAAATTCCCAGAAAACTGGGAATTCAGTTTGCAAGGGTCATTTGCATAATTGGGAATTTTTGAGAATTCCTAGGAATTCCTAGGAATTCCCAGAAAACTGGGAATTCAGTTCGCAAGGGAAGGGTGCAAGCTGCGCAAAGGTGCTACACGAATATTGTACATCGATCACCTGACACAACCATGATATGTACTATACTACTCTTGAAGCGGCAAGTGCTTTTTATTTCACCCAGGACGGACATGTGGGCTAGTATGTCGTGTCTGATCATTTTGTAATACTACAGTATTCTAAAAGATTCTATTTCCAGCTATAGAAAAGTACCTACCGCTTTGAATGCTTCAGGTAAATCTCTTATGTTGTTCAAAGCTACGCGAGGATATTGCCTCAAAGCTGTTAGATTCTTCTTAATGTGACAAATCGCCATGTTGGCCGTCATGTTGTTCTTGATCGGTCCCAGATTACTCTCAAAGAAAGCGTGACACGGCCTCGAACCTAGTTCACACGTTCACACTAGTTCACACAAGATGGCGTCGAAATTTGAAGAAGGTCGCCATTGGGCACAAGTTATTTTCACCCATGACAGCAAACCTCCCGTCCTTATTGATAAAGAGCAGATCACACTGGGCAGGAAAGAAGGTACGAGAACAGGGTACAAAAGGCAATCGAATGTCAAAGATGATTATTTCACCCTTTAATATAATGTATACACGGGAAATCGATCAGCTAGTTAGGTTCTTTATTCTGTATATTATATGGTTAACATGCAGCTTTAGGCAGATCACTTTCCAAGGATGACTTAGAGATAAATGGAATACGTACTTGTATTTAAAAAGGGAAAAATGGCGATGAAACCCAAAAGATTTCTTTTTAATATGTTTTGGTTTGGTTTTGTTGAATGTGAGTTTATTCAATACACAGCAATATTCAGCTCTTGCATTCCAATCATGGTGAACTAAATGACCAATTAAAAATTTCTCATAAATTAATTCGATCAAAGTGTTCGAATGCAATAACAAAAAATGGCAAGATTTTCATAAACATTGTAATTTACTCCATACTTGCATGCAGTTTCTTGATGAAAGAAACAGTGACGAAACAAAAGTTCACTTTAAGAGTAATGCTCAGCCTTTGTTTAAGAACAGTAAAGGACTACACAGAGATCTTACGTAGAAAATAGTTTGCATTGTGAGAAGGCTCCTGTCATAGCCGTCATAAACTGCAGAACCTCTATTTACAACTTTGCTTGACAACTACTCAATGTTGGTATCAGCTGTGACAGCTATGACATACACTGTACCCACCCATTGCAAGAGAAAGCTGAATCTAATGTTATATCTCACAGATTGTGATATCAGCTTTCCTGGCTGCAAATTTGTATCTGGTCATCACTGTACTATTACAAGAGATCCAGGTGGCACAGTTTGGCTTCAAGACTTTAGGTGACTCAGTAAATTGCTTTTAATTCCATGCAAACTTCTCACAGCAATGATCTATTTACACTATTGCATGTGTTAAAACTTGTGTTAGTAACTTACAGCTTTTGTTTTCTTGTTAGTACCAATGGATCATTGTTGAGTGGGAAGAAAATTGACAAAGAGAAGGTAATTATATAATAATAGTTTAATGAAGTCTGTGTGCAAAATTTAAAATTACAAGAAGTGACTCGAATTATAAAGAGATAAAGAGATAGACAAATACTGTACATATAAAGTAAAGCCTTTATACAGGCCCAAGTGGCCCATGGGGCCGCCATTAAACTTTGGTTTCCTTTAGCATGAAGCAGCTAGGAGTATTGCTACTCCCCCCTGGATGGGATGCTAGTCCATCACAGGGTTACCCCCAGTATATTTTGCTGTTACCCATTTGTACACCTGGGTGAAGAGAAGCACTGTGAGAGTAAAGTGTCTTGCCTAAGAATACAACACAATGACCCCTGCCAGGGCTCGAACCTGGACCACTTGACCCAGAGTCGAGTTGACTAACCATGAGGCCACTGCGCTTCCACTCATTGTACATAAAGTCTGGGAAATAGACAGATCATGATGAACAGTTTGATAATCAATCACGTAAACAAAAACCATTAAACTTCACTTGGTATCTCGAATAGCTTTACTAGAAGTTGGAAGGTACATGTATTAACCCTTTACACCCTAACATCATTATGCATATTCTTCATACTGTTTTCTATACATTTCCTAAGTTGCTGACAAGGAGAATTTGTTTATCGATCAAGAGAATATTTAGTTGGTGATCATTTCCTTTATTCTCATGACCTTACTGTGTGATGCAGGAGTTATACTGTTGGGAGAAGTTATATGCTAGTCACTCTCAGGGGTTAAAGGGTTAAAAGAAGAGTGCATAACCAATAAGAAGATCAATTATGGTGAATATCATTATATTGATAGTTAAATTATTGGTAGTAAATTCTGCCACACGGGAGGTCATGATGTTGACATATTGTCCTCTGTTGTTTTCTCCTTCCTCCTTCACATAACGAGAAAGGGAAATCAGGAGCCCTTACTTTTGTGTTTAATCAATTGAATCAGAATTAATAACCCGTCACCTCACCCCTCTCTGTGGCCACACACCTAACTAATTTATACATAACCTCTATATACACTCAGTCTGATATTATCATTATCATCAATTCATCATCATTTATTTATTTGCCTTCTTAAATGACTGTGCAAAATTTTTTACAGCATTATAATTTATAGAAGGCAAGGAGGCCCAGGTAGCCACTGGGCTTATGGGAGAGGGCCACCTGACTAACAACACAATAGTTAAAAAGGGAAGTGCTGCAAATGTGTGGTAAAAACTTTTGCAATTTCATTGTAAAGCTAAAAAGATTTGACAAACAAGTGACTGAAACAGGAAGAGAGTTCCAAATTTTAAGTCCTTGGTAGAGAATTGCTTTAGATTTGTAGTAACATATCTGGTCATATTTTTCTTACCAGAGTTTGTAATCAGTACATTAAAATTCATGACTTTAAAATCACCTTGTGTCCTGTATCCATGTAACTGTTAAAAATGTAATGTAAAATGTAATGTTTTTATCTGTATTAAATTTCCCTTTTTGGGAACAAAGAACCCTCTATGCCACTACTCAGGTGATATGTAATACCCATCTTGGAAGCAAAGGTTCAGTTGTTATTCAAGCCTTGATTACTTATTCCGTGAGGACCTTACTTGGTGCAAATTAGGCTAATTGCAGTTTTTCTATGGTTATGCTTCTTGTCATTGAGTAATATGTATTTTGACACTTCAATGTAATGATGTAGTTAAAGTGTGTACATTTGTTTGTTGTTATTGTTTTTTACAAATCCTAGTCTTCCATTAATGAGATGTTTTTCTTACAGAAAATACAGATCAATCACAATGACCAAGTACAAATAGTTCATCGAAAGGATCACCCTGGAAGTGGTAAATGCTTTTTCTTAGATACAAAAAAGACTCTCATGTAGCTTTGCTGCATAGATAATAAATTGGTAAATTCATGTAACATGAAACCTTTCCATATGATATCCAGGCGTACATTATCCAACAAACAGGTAATGAGAATACTCAATTTTATCAGGTGGAAGTTGTTTTCTTGATCTTTCACCAAATTCTTGTAATCAAGAAAATTATTTTTAAGGAAATGTAAAGCAGCTTGAGGGGAAAATCAACAATCAAATCTTGCGATTGAAAGGGTTAAGTGTCCATATATGTCTCTATTTTTCTAGATATAGCATTTGTTTTTCAAGATTTAAAGGTTTTGAAAGAAGAAGCAGAATTGCTAGATAACACTTTGGAGTATGACAATGATACAGGTAAGTAACAGTGTTGCTCAGGTTGTCTAATGAGAAATATTTTTCTTAAAGATAGAGTACAAGACTTCATTCATTTTTGATATTATACATCTGTAGAGGAAGATGTTTGTGAGGACGAAGATGTCAAACCAAGTGAGGCAGCATTTGTTTCTCAAAAAAGGTCTCATAGTGAGGTAAACTAAGATTAATATTATTTGCATTATTATTGTAATTATTATTACTAGTATTATTATTATTGTTATTATTATCATTATTTTCATAGTTATTATTATTATTATTATTATTATTTTTAATATTATTATTACTGCACCATATATGTTTCTTTTATCACCTTAAAAACAATTACTGTTTTTGATTAATCTCCACAATCACTATCAATGATAAACACATAATTCAAGGCCACTATTGAAAAATTGTTTTAGGCTTTGTCATTTTGTCCTTGTAAAAATTAATACACTAGCAAATTATTTTACATCTGCATGTAGGAACAGTCTGAAAGCACAAGTATCTACAGTTAACTGTTAGTTAAAATGTACATTTAAGGCTGGAGATACAGATGAAGGACCTGTGTCAAAAAGGAAGCATCAAGAAAGCGAAGAGGGAGCTTCCAGTAGCAAAAAACCTGAGCTTCTTCCTCATAACTCCATTGCTGATACTCTTCTTTGTAGTATATGCCAAGTAAGGTTATTAAGATTTTATCATTCCACATGCAAAGGTTTTCGTGCTTGAAGCCAGCTGAGTGTTTTGCAGATATGCCAACTTCTGAAGATTTTTACTTCTGTACCAGTCTTCCTTACTGAGTGTTCCTTTCTTGACCCTTCCTTAAACTACTATATATATAAATTGTTAAATAAAGAGGGTAGGTTTCCAAAGAAACTGTGGTGCTGTGTTGGTGGGAGAGAGTAACAGGGTAATTTGGTATTATAAACTGAGTTGATAATGTAAATTGGCCTCTGTCAAGGGTTTAAAGCTGACATTTTGAGTGTTAGCCCCTCATCAGAGACTTTTATTGTTGTTGACCCCTCCCTCATGACACTGGAAAGAGGTATTCCACTGAAAGAAGTTATTAGTGTTTACGCTAAATATTAGAATGTGTTGATTGACAATTGCTTTTTTTTCTTGTAGGACATCTTTCATGATTGTGTGAGGTAAGAGTATCAATACATGTACATGCATGCATTAGCATAATGTGTTGTTCTCTCTTGACTAAGAAAATTAATGGATTTTCTATTTGCTAGAAGGCTCCAACCCTAGAATAAAGTTCTTTGCTTAATATCTTCTTGGCACACATGCATTTTAATAAATGTTAATTATTATAAAATATAATAGTTAGTCTATTTTAGACACATTGATTTGACAAAGTTATAAAATTTGAAAGAAATATGATTTTTATAAGTAAGGGGTATATCTGCCTTGTGATAACTTTTCACCAAAATGTCTAACTTTCTTTAGTTTACAGCCATGTATCCATTCATTCTGTGCTGCTTGTTATTCACAATGGATGGATCGCTCCAATGAATGTCCAACTGTGAGTAAAAGTTTTTTCGAATTGTTTTAATGGTTAAATAATTAAAGGAGTTAGACAGCCTGGTATCCATTGTGCTTGTTCATTACTGTAAATGGACTTCTCCTGACTGGTGATATTCCATCTGTGAGTACATCTAACTGTTCTGCAACTCACATCAATGCTGGAATTATATATTAATTCTGACTGTGGTTTGCACATAGAACATGGTGATGGAATATTCAAGTCACATCTTGGTCAAGGGTTGTTGTGCCGAAGGGTGCCCAGTAGAAGATCCTGATTGAAGGACTTTTTAACATTTTAACAGTGAGCACATGTTGCAGAGCATCAGGTTGCTGTAGGGGAAGTTGAGGGTTTGAGCCCCAGAGCAGGTCACTCAGGGTCTTAAAATAACGAAGAAGAATGTGTTGCCTTTGCCATGGCATGTGTGTATGGTTAGACATTCTAATCATCTTATCTCCTGCATTTTCTCTATGCTGGTCCTTAAGGGATGTTAAAAAAACCCACAAACGTTTTGTGAGGAGTAGGTAACATAGCTTCTGGATAATACAGGTCCCCAATTAAACCAGCAGCAAACATTAAGCTGTTCGTATACATATTTTCAGGTGCGTTTCAAAATATTTGAAGAATAAGAAAAACAATAGGCTCTATTTTGCACAGAAATATGCTCATGTATTTGTCCCTGGATTTTATCTGTTCCTCAAAGCTCACAGTTTTCCTCAAGCTTTGATCTCGGAAAGTATTACTTCATAACTTTGTGACCTACAGGGTATGGCGACATGGTATGCATGTAAGCATGAATTCAATAGAAACTTATCTTTACAGGTATTAATTTTCCATAACAACCCATTTTCAGTTTTCAGAACTAAGTTAACAATTTTTATTGAACTGTCTTGTAACCCACCCTGTCTTTCTTTTGCTAGTGTCGTAAAAAGGTTGAAAGAATTAGCAAAAACCACATCATTAACAACTTGGTAGAAGCATTCTTGAAGGAACACCCAGGTACAGTAAATGCAGTCTTCAAGGACATTTTTTACCTGGCATTAGATTGCAAGCTATTACTGTTTAAATAGTTAGTTTAAATATCAGAGAATACAGATTAGTAAGGAGGTATCCTTACACCTTAAAAAAGACGGTGATTTTTAGTTGTAATTACTCTGTACTTGTATTTGTCTTGTAAATAGAGAGACGGCGAACAGAAGAAGAGCTAAGAGAAATGGACAGTAACAATAAAATTACAGAGGATATGGTATGTGGCTGTTAACCTTGTAACTCCTATAAGTGACCAAGACAGAATTCCTCCTAATAAAACAACATCAAGCAGACGAGTGATTAAAATAAAGAAAAGTATCAACTAGTTGATTAGTAGTTGATTCAAAACAAAATTCTCCAAACTTAAATCATGAGAATTGTATGGTAGACATTAAGAGAATTACTAACAAAATCTTAGGAGTGAAAGGGTTATGAATTAACTTTCATATCAAGTGAGTTGACACAATATCATTTTGCAGTTTTCTTACAGTTTGTTCAGTCATCAGTAGCTGCTTTGTGTTAACTTGTTCTATTTTCTTCTGTTTATTTTGTATCAAAACCAGAAATAAGTAACTAAAGCAATCTTTCAATTTAACCCTTTGACTTCTAAGAGTTACTGGCTTCTAGTTTCTCCTTACAGTGTTACCTTAGAATCAAATGTGAAGGTCAGTCGAATAAAGGAAATGAACACCACTTTTAGAAGCTCGTGATTGTTAAACAAGTTCTCCTTATCAGCACCGTAAAGAGAACAGTATGGAGAATATGAATACTGATGTTAGGGTGTAAAGGGTCAAGGGTAATGTAGTAAACTGAAGTTTCTATGCTACTACACTCAATTATTTTTCAGCTAAGACCAAAACATATAAGAGGTTTGTTTGCGTCATCATCCTTTGGTGAAGATGATGATGATGGCGAGAGTGATGTCAGTAGTGCCAGTGGTGTTGATGACAGCAGTGAGTCTGATGACCCTGATAGAATGTATGAAACAATTTATTATATTTATTTATTGATATTACTTTGTAGATACAATTACAGGATAAACAATGGAGGCCTTTAGACACTAAGATGGATATGTTGTGATTCAATTTTATTCTTGGTTCAAATTTTACTTTCTTTTGTTTTTGGGTATTGTAATGTATGATAATGGTTTTGAAACAAAGGAAAATAAAACTTGAGCCAAGGATAAAATTGAACCTCAACAGATACAACTGCAAGTTCTTGAGCTTGCAATTACAAATCTGAATTATTTTGAAGGGAAAATCACAGTTATTGTAGCCATCATAATACAACAACCCAACCCAACAACAAGTAACTGATAACAAGTTAGGGTTAATTTTGGTTTAGGGGAGGGGTAGGTGAACATTCGCTCAGATACGGACATTGATCTGGAAGTTTCATGAAAATGGAGAATTTTTAAAATCAAGTTATCAAGTTGAACCTGTTAGAAGTTTCATAGTTATTCAATGCGGGAAAGGCTTGAGTATGGTTGTTAACAACAACAATGCAAACTTTGTTGCATGTAACAACAATAGTAAAGCTTCACAAGGTATTATATGTTTGCATTAAGTATTTTTCTTTGACCTTAAAATCAAATCTTTTGCTTACTGTTGAACTTGTTAAATACTCAAGGTTTCTTGTGAACAAAGACCTGCAAAATCCTCAGCATGTTTAATTATATCTCTTTCATTTTATAGCAGAGGTGCAACTTTCATGCCTTCTTCATTTGGGGGTTTATTTGAATTTTCTTCTTTAATAAGGTTAGTTTAGAACAAATTAATTGTTTTTGGTTTTCACTATAATGGGTGAACAGATGGCATACAGTAGGTTATAAAAATAAGAAAATAGTACATGGCACAGAAAGAAGGTTGCAATAACACAGTAGTTTGAACCTGCATCAGGCCATGTAATTCTGAGTTATTTTTTGCATTGTAAAAAAACTACCTTTAACTTGAAGGATACTTCAAAATGTCACTATAAGACAAGAAAAAACTGTAGAAAAGGTAGGAATAAGCTAGGAAGGTGTAGGGAGGGTGAAGGATAAAGATGTGTTAAAAGGATCAACAATGGCAAACTTAAACTACATATAGTTCTTAATTTAAGTTTTTTGTGAACACTCAGGTACTCCTTTAAGAAATGTAAGTGCATAAATGATATGAAAACAGTCAAGCACCCTTTTTTCAGTTATCACATAAACTAAGCCATTTAGTTACATTTTCTTTTTAAGTTAACTGTTATGAATTGAACTCTTTTTATGAAGGTCTGTTCCAACAAACTGTCGTCTCTGTCCTGGATACATTTCCCCAACCACTTTGACAGCTATGGCCAGTACTGCTAGTGAAGGTGAGTGCAAGTTAATGAACATGGCATTAGGAATGAGATAGATACAGGGTAGGTCAATGCTGTTACTTAATTTTCCATTGCTTAATAGCGTGGCTTGGTATTTTGGAAGATGTTCCAATGTTTATCTCATGAGATGAGAAGCAACAGGAATATAGACTTTGTACCATGTTTTAGAGGTGTAAAAAACCGAACTCTCACCAGATGTGCATGCAACACAGTTATACACAGTTGTATGATTAGGGAAATCAGGTTGTCAAAAAAACTGGTTCTGAAGAGGCCCAGGCTTGAATCAATGCTCTAAACTCAGATAATTTTTTATATTCCCTGGTTGTGATCAAATGAATGCTGAATCTTGTTCTTCATATGAATTCTAGTTTACTAATCTTGTTGAAAGGTGCATCAACAAGTGTGACACCACCTGACTACACATGTACTCCTGATCAGATCCACATCCTATGTCAGTGCTGTCTTCAGCCAATGCCACACAGATGGCCTGATTCAATGACAGCAAGTATTCCTGCCCAGAAGTGTAAGTTTATCTCTGTTTGAGTTGTTGAGATGTGTAAATGTTCTCCCTCTCAGGCAGTAACAGGTAAAATTTTACTGCCTGCAGTACTGCTACCTATATATAATCCTGCATGGAGAATTGAGCTTCTCTAGTGTTCCATTAACACATGTATCAGCTGTCTCCCACAGTGGTTAACCCTCTGCTCCCTAACATCAGTATCCTTATTCTCATTACTCTTCTCTACACATTTCATTTGGTACTGGCAAGGAGATTTTGTTTAACAATCAAAGCTTCTTAGATTGGTGTTCATTTTCTTTAATTTCATGATCCTAATGAATGATTCAGCAGTACCACTCTATGGAGAAACTAGGTGCTGCTTACTCTTAGTGTTGAGAGAGTCAATATGTGTTTTTTGTGGGAATATTGTTTTAGGTTCAGTTTGTCAAAAGGCATTTTGCCATTTGCTATGGGGCTGTCATGGAAGTGGCTGTTTGGGATGTCTCAATAAATTCAAAGGTAAAGAAAAGTAACCAAAATATGTTACAACTAAATTAAAGTGTGTATTTATTTGTGTCCTAAATTCTAACCACATTGTTTGAAAGAAGTAAGACAGGCACATACTGGTGCATGTATAGATTAGTGCATTAAAGTTTATTTCCCCAGACATTTGTTATTTATAGCCTTGTAATTATTATAATTATTATATTTTTAATTTGTGGCAGATTTCAATATTGGAGATAACACTTTCTTGGTAATAATCAACAACAATCCATATGAATCCAAAATACTTAAGGTAAGTTTTGAATAGTGCCATTATCCTTTAAAACAAGATGCATTTTTTTTAATCTTGCAGTTTATGAACCATGACTTGGTTTCAGCCCATGAAAATGCCAGGAGAACCACTTTTTTATTTTTCAGCAAATTTACCTGATGTGTAGTCTATGATATTGTCTTCTTTTTAAGTGATTCATTGTGTAATGTGTAATTTGCACAACGTAAGTAAATGAAGCAAAGAATTCTCTTTAGTGCTACCCTAAATTGTTTTTTTTTTAACATTTTTCTCTTTGAGGGACTTTTCCTCATGAAAAGGTATTTTTCATAACAGTTATCCAACACCAGCTCCTTGACAAATCCTCAATAATGAGACTCAGGCTGGAAAATTTCTTACTCAATGAGTAAGAAATCTAACCCTTTCACTCCAAAATATAACTATCAATTCTTTGCATTAAATTAACGTTAGTCCAACAGTATCCCCTTGTTTAATTGGTCTTTCTTCTCAACACTTTGTATTTGAAATTGTAATGATATATTTAAGGAATATTCCCTTTTGGTCACACCTGTGAGTGAAAAGGCTAACACGTCAACATTTTCATTCTCGACAGGATTACTTAACCGAACAAAACATTTGTGAAAAAGACTTGTTACAGAAGTGTGTTCTAAAGCTGGACTCTGAAGAATACACGACAGTGGGTGGGTGGCGCGTTTTGTTTTTGATCTGAAGTAGAAGTGTAGAAGTGTCTATTAAGGTGTAGGAGGGATCTTCTCGTGAGGGAGGGGAGGAGGGGCGGTGGGGGAGATGGGTGTCCGGCGCTAGCGACCTTCTGGCGTTTGTAGGCAAGGGCTAAGTGCACTCCAGTCACTCCAGGATCCTTATTCCCCCTCCCTCCTCCCCCTCCCTCCTCCTCCCCCCCCCCCTTTGCGGCTTTGCAATAGCTTAAAAGATGTTCTTGGGACTTAAAGCTTTTGCTTTCTTGTGCATTGCAGTCGATGTGAGACAGAAATCCATAGGAGACCAAGTTTGGTTCCGATTAGCGCAAGGTTCGAGTTAGCGCAGGTTAATGTTATTGGAAGTCAACTCAACTTAAACCTCAACACAAGTGAAGACTAAAGCATTCTTGGTTATTTTCTCCTATAGATGCAGCAAGCCATGATATCAACTCAGAAAGTGTGCTTTGTTACAGATGTGCATTGCGGAATTTCAAGGAGCTAGCGTATCAGTTTCGTCGTGACATACCAATGGATCAGCTACCAGGCAAGTATCCCAGGAGTCTGTCTTTATTTTTATCACTCTAATGATTACATGCAGGTGGGATTGGGAGACTCAAAGTTCGGTTACCAACATTAAAAAAATTGGGAAACTCTAACTTAAAACTTTAAACTCAGTTACCTGAACGTCTTTAATGCAGAAAAATTCCAGTTGCGTTAAGTGCTTCGTCAATGTTGGACAGACTTTCAAATGAGCTACTTTTGGAGGGAACCGTTTTACAATTGTAATTAACCAATTACGACCTATTTTCACAGCTTCTGTATTGAATCAGGTCTAGTTGCGCGTTTTTTGTGAAAATCACTTGAGCTTCTTTTTTTCATGCCCCTTCGGATAACAAATTGTAACTTCTAAAACAACTAAACGTACTTTTTTAACGAAAAAAAGGAGGTGTAATGATAGGAAACGCCCACCTCATTAGCCATGATTCGTGCCACGTGTAAGGCCTCCAAAGGCTCATGATAATTCTCAGCAGAACGATTTGAGACATTGACTTCTTCATCAAATATTCTCGCAGAACAGGATTTCCTAACCGAGTCTTTGTCACCTGACTTGTTTTTGTTCATTTTGTAACTGATATCTTCAATCAAACCATTCGATAAACAAGAAAAATGCATTCTCTTTCACGTTGCTTTAGCATGAACCGAGCTCTTGATGCGAAATGAAGTTTTGATTTGTTTATGACTAGTTGCATGGTAACGTGTTTATGCCGTCACTTCATGACATCACGCCGGATTTAAAGCATTAGGTCTCGGCAGTAGGATTTTCTTGAAGCGTTAACACCAGAGGTGGACATTAAAATGCTTTTATAACGTTAATGAATAACACGTAAAAATATCAGCAGACAACGACATACATATAACTTTTCTCAGCAGAAGTGAAATAATATTATTGCGCGGGTTTCCTAAGTCCAGAGCAAAATGTGCGAGCATTTGGTACATTGTTTAAAGAATGGCTACTCCGTGTTCAGAGAGCAAGCGATTATGAATGCAAAGACTCCGAAAACAAAGTAACTCCTTAGAACTTGAAGGGTGATAGCTTATCCGGCTAGCAATTTAAATTTCTGCCACTTTACCGCTACCGGTTGGTTTCTTTGCATTGTTTTAAAGGGAAATTTTTACGGTGAACTTTTTTTAACGACTAACGGCTAAATTTCATCGATTTCATGCGCCTGAGAGCTTTTTTTTTTGCCGTTTTACTTCGATTAAGTGCCTTCCTTGCAATAATCTCCCCTTCTTTTTTAAGCCGAAATTTGAAAAAGCATCCGGGCACCTATTCGAGGAAACGTGATAACTAATTTACTTTGACCAGAAACTCAGAAATGGCCCTTTGCTTAAAACGAAAAAAATGCCAGTATTTATAGAAAAGTAAAAATTTGTAAGCGAAAACGAAGAACGAGTTTCATCCCAGGTTAGGGCCTGTCTACATAGAGGTGAGGGACCCCAGATAGGTGATGTAACCCGTCTAGCAGAATCTATTTTACTGAAAGCAGAAAAGGGATGAGGGTTTAGTCTTTCTCTTCGACATAGGTGAAGTTTTGTGAAAGTACACTGAACATATCTTCGGACCGAGTAAGCCTCCTGTACAGCTACACGGGAATTGCTACGTTCTTCCGCAACCACTTCTTTTGTAAGGTCAGCGGGTTTAAATTCAAGTTTTTTAGGCATCTTTGAACTCTATCAACTAGGAACGAGATATTTTGTATTTGCTTGCTTCTGTTACCCTTGGTTGGATCCTACAACGCTATGGTGGCGTTTTCAGTCGTTTTTGTGCTCATGGACGTTCAACTTTATGGCTTAACGCGTCTTGTAGTACCGGAATGTGTAGGTCGTAAAAGAACAGGGGAAGACAGCGGCTTTCTCGCCATTAGCGTCAGATTTGCATCGTGTATTGAACCAGTCGTCATAGGTAAAAAGTACTTTGTATTAGTTTTTAGGCGACTGATAGCCTTTGTTATTCAGAATGCTGCAAGACACACGCTTCTCCAACTGCTGGAAGATTTGAGACGAGTCGGGAAGAAGTTTGTTTTGCCTGGAGTCAAGCACTAATAATAAGGGTTAAATCATGCCTTGTTTATCTCATGCAAAGAATAGAGGGAAAAAATAAGAAAAAACCATGCAGAACGAAAAATACTTTGTTTCTTAGGCTTTGTATTCAAACAATTACAACAACAACAAGAAAATAAATTTATTCAAATAGTTGTTTTTCGATTGGGTTGGATGTCATTTCAGAATATAATACTCGTTTTATTTCTCTTTGGCGCTCTTTATTATCCGAGAAAGGCCCCGTGGCCCAATGGATAAGGCATCTGACTACGAATCAGGGGATTCCAGGTTCGAATCCTGGCGGGGTCGCTGTTATTTTAAGTAAATAAACTTTTCATCCACTGGATTTCTTTTATCATTTTAATCACCTTACACGAAGTTAGAAAACCAGATACTACGTGTGGGGCGTAGTTATGTTTGCTAGAGTTGCATTGCTACGTTTGCTATTAAAAAGTATGGAATGGTTATCGAATATTCTCCGGCTTCAATAATATGTCATCCTTTAGTAAAATGCAGCCACCCCCGGTTCAGTTATGATGCTTGTTTTCCCAACTTATTATTGAAAGTCAACTTAATGTAAACCTCAACAACTGAAGGCTAAAGCATTCCTGCTTATTTTCTCCTGTAGATGCAGCAAGCCATGATACCAACTCAGAATGTGTACTCTGTTACAGATGTGCATTGCGGAATTTCAAGGAGCTAGCGTACCAGTTTCGTCGTGACATACCAATGGATCAGCTACCAGGCAAGTATCCCAGGAGTCTGTCTTTATTTTTTTC
Source organism: Pocillopora verrucosa (assembly GCF_036669915.1). Taxonomy (NCBI): domain Eukaryota; kingdom Metazoa; phylum Cnidaria; class Anthozoa; order Scleractinia; family Pocilloporidae; genus Pocillopora; species Pocillopora verrucosa. Next base: position 12,379,338 of record NC_089313.1, on the reverse strand, counting down.
ACTCTAATGATTACATGCAGGTGGGATTGGGAGACTCAAAGTTCGGTTACCAACATTAAAAAAATTGGGACAAAGTTACAGAGAAAAGATACTCATCGGTTAAACGTATTCATAGGTGAAAACAATAAAAATGGACGCAGCAGTTTATATAACGGCATGCGATTTAGAGCGCTTTTCCATTGAGTGTCGTAAAACCAAAACCGAAGTTATCCAGACGACCGGTCAGAAGAAAGGAAAAAACCTCAAGAGCCAATTCCGGCGATAAAGACGAGATTGGTTTTAGTTTTGCATATGATTGGTTGAGAGAATGGTGCGAGTTTTCTGGACCAATCACAAAGCGATCTTGGATTACTCTCCACTCTTAATGGTAAATTGCTTTAATACACCGTCGAAGTACAAGAATGATCCATTAGCTGTCCAGTTGGGGCTGAAAACCAATTACGTTCTAGAATTTTGATATCGGTTTGATTACAGATGAAAATATTATGTTAAACTGAAAGGTAACCCTTTGTGCGCATGTCCTTTCCGATCACAGAGACAGTGCATAGGCGTGCTGATTGTTATTGGGGTAAACATTGCCGAACTCAGAGGACTAAACCACTTCATGCAAGGTAAGATTCTTGTTGGCAATAGTCATGCTAAGTTATGCTCTCGTTTCAGTGTCTGGTTGGAGGAAAAAGTGTTGATATTCAGCGTACTCTGTGTTCTTTTTGTTTTCAGTCGCTTCAATCACATTTGTGAACAGACAAGATTTACATAGCTGACATTATCTTTATCAGCAAGAAGTTTGCCCAACAGTTTGCCTGTAACTATTACAGTAAATAATGCATGGTGCATCATGGACCACACTAATCAAAATGCAAACATATCCCAGCATACTTTTTCAAACTGATATTGTCTTCGAAACACCTCATTTGCGTGTTATTTAATGTTTATTTGAATAAAAAAGAGATGAACAATTTTTTTACAAATTTGGTCAAAATTCACCAAATAATTATCAAATATGACAATGCTACATACATATTTACAAAAGCTTTAACAAATGATGTTCCAAAAATTGAAATATTTGTTCCTTAAGACATGGTTGTTGATTTATTTCAGTGCTCACGAAAGTTTTCAAAAGACGATGAAATATAACAAACTCAAAGTTACAAACAACGCCCGGCTTTGAAGTTATTAAGCAATTAGAAAGATAGAAGACATGGTCGCCCGCATTGACGATGATCTGTGGAATGTTAAAGAGAATCCGAGTCGATGTCACAATTTTAAGTAAAACGAAAGTACAGGTAGTACTACATGTAACGCAATGCTAAATTATTGATAGGTTAATTTTTGGCATTTAATTTACTGAACAGCACTACACTTTCGTATATTGTCTTACTGGCAAACACCTTTCGAGGTCTTACGACAACGTTTCAACTCAGGAGCTTATAACATGCATTTTACAGTTTACTTATATTTTTCTACGGGAAACAGTGCTCGCCATAATAAGATGTAATGGACGATGGTAAGGATATGGACTTTTTAGACAGTTGAAAAAAAGATTGGGCGAGAGGGTACACTGAAAATTCTAATTGTCTAACTGGTTTGTCTCTACGGAAGACTTCACCACCGTTCGCACAGATGTTGACTGTTAAATATGTGCAATCGTATTTTACAAGTTCTCTTCTTCATACCCTTTAGCTGGCTCAGTGAAGGCTTTTGAATTTGATTCAACATTCTTCATGGCTTCAAGATCTATTGCTTTGACTGGAAAGTTTTCAACTTCAAGACATCCAGCGTTTTCCAATAGAGTGTCAAACCATGATGGTTGAAGGTCAAAATAATCTTTGCCTAGATAAAAGATAAATGAAGTTTTGTTTCATGATGACAAGGCAGAGAATTTCGTTTCCACATAAAGATACCTGAGATTTTTAGCTTACTGAACCAAAAGTGGATTAATTTCAGCGAGACATTTATTCTAAACCGCCGCAGAAACCGTAACCTTGAGCACTCGATAAGGGAGCAAGCTAACTCTTTTCCCATCAAAACTACCTTCTCCGAAAAAGGGTTGATCTGACTGGATAGGCCACGAGTCTTGAATGCAGCAGAAATCATAACAGTTTGAGCTTAAACAAAGTTGGAAGTAGGGATATGTGTTGGTTTTGTTACGACTTTGGTTTTCTTGGAAAAGAAGTTCACCTCAATACCAGAGGAATCTGTGTTATATTTGTGTGATGTAACACCTCATTAAGTTGCTCATTTTATTAGAATCAGGCGAGTACATTGCAAAAGTAAAGCTGAAGGGTACATCGACAATTCTAATTGGCTTAATTGGTTCGTCACTCTCAGAATACACTACTTCGCACAGATTTGGACCATCGCTTATGTAGAATCGTATTTTACAAGTTTCCCTCTACAAACCTTTCTTCATGGCTTCAAGATCTTTTGCTTTAACTGGAACATTTTCAACTTCAAGACATCCAGCATTTTTTGATAGAGTGTCAAACCATGATGGTTGATGGTCAAAATAATCTTTGCCCAGATAAAAAATAATTAAAAAATCAGCCGATGTACGGAAGAACATGTTATCAATCGTAGGTATCTAGCTGTTTGCGACTCATAAGACTACACTGCTTTCGCGCAAATGTGGCCTGTGGAGGAATCGTATTTTACAAGTTTCCTTCTTCGTACCTTTAGCTTGCTCAGTGACGGTCCTCGAATTTGATTTAACATTCCTTAAGGCTTCAAGATCTTTTGCTGTAACTGGAAAGTTTTCAACTTTGAAACATCCACCGTTGTTGGATGGAATGTCAAACCATGATGGTTGAAAGTCAAAGTAAACTTTGCCTGGTTGAGAAAAAAAAACGAAAAAAAAAGAAGAAGAAGAAGAAATGAAAATCAAACTGCATGGAAGAACTCTTATTATAATCAAAAGATTATTGAAAAGTTGCCAGGGTAAAATTGCTCTTCTTGTCTTGAGGATGGAAAATGGTATTTACAAGTTGTGTCTTTAGAGAAATGGGAAACGTACTTTTAAGTCAGGCCCGTAAATGCTGGTTTCGTTGATTTTGAGTATGTTTCATTTTCCTTAGCTTCTGAAAGAACCAATTTATTTTCAGTGATGGGTGATGCAGACCTCTCTTTCCTCTCCAATTACATCCCTTAACGCTTTCCTGGAGTATAAAATGAGTTCATAAAGACGAGGCCTTCGTATCAACCGCGTTGTCACCACTCAGTTGATACGACGCTATCCCACTTTGCAGACTCACCATTAACCGTTTGTGGTTTGCTCCGGGACTCTTCTGCTTCTGTTTTATCCTTCTGGACAGTAAAGTTAAGGCACTCCTTTAGCTCGGCAATGTTGCTCCTTGCCTCTTGTAGCTTTTTGTCTATTGATGCCATGTGCTTAACAAAGTCAGATTGAGTTGTTTCCACAGTTTGTTTTAGCTGGGACAGTTTTTCTTTAAGATCAGCAATGTCTCTGTCATTTCCAAAGAGAGTTTGCTTAAGAAAGCCAATCTCCTTCTCTTTAGCTGTTAAAACACAAATTAATATTACAATTACTCATTATAGAAGTTTGAACAACTTCAAGGTCTGAGCGATAAAGTTAACCGGAAAAACACAAAAGACGGAACTATCTATTACGGAACGAGAAGCCGGAGGGAGGGGGGGTTGGCAACACTTAGTAAAATGGTTTCCTAGTTCGCGCGCACTTTTCTTTTCATGCATGCGTGACCACATAAAACTAACCGTTAATCTGTGTTTCAAGGTAGATGATCTTCTGTGTTAGTTGTTCCTTTTCTCTTGCAGACTGGAAAAAAAAATTGGCAAAAATGTTATCTTTTTAATTGACGAAATAAGAATAGAGCTAAAAGGCTGGGATACAAAGCATTATCAACTTGTAATCCCGCGTGAAGATAGTGGAATGTCAAAGAGTGGCGTCATAATCTTGGAATTTCATTTGCGCGCGCTTTTTCATCTCTCCACGAAAAAAAAGTTTTTTAAACTCAGTTACCTGAACGCCTTTAATGTAGAAAAGTTCCAGTTGCGTTAAATGTTTCGTCAATGTTGGACAGACTTTCAAATGAGCTACTTTTGGAGGGAACCGTTTTACAATTGAAATTAACCAATTACGACCTATTTTCACGGCTTCTATATTGAATCAGGTCTAGTTGCGCGTTTGTTATGAAAATCACTTGAGCTTCTTTTTTTCATGCTCCTTCGGATAACAAATTGTAACTTCTAAAACAACTAAACGTACTTTTTTTAACGAAAAAAAGGAGATGTAATGATAGGAAACGCCCACCTCATTAGCCATGATTCGTGCCCCGTGTGAGGCCTCCAAAGGCTCATGATAATTCTCAGCAGAACGATTTGTAACATTGACTTCCTCATCAAAAATTCTCGCAGAACAGGATTTCCTAACAGGCTCTTTGTCACCTGACTTGTTTTTGTTCATTTTGTAACTGATATCTTCATTCAAACCATTCGATAAACAAAAATGCATTCTCTTTTACGGTGCTTTAGCATGAACCGAGCTCTTGATGCGAAACAAAGTTTCGATTTGTTTATGACTAGTTGCATGGTAACGTGTTTATGCCGTCACTTCATGACATCACGCCGGATTTAAAGCATTGGATCTGGGCACTAGAATTCTTGACGCGATAATACCAGAGCTGGACATTAAAATGCTTTTATAACGTTAATGAATAACACGTAAAAATATCAGCAGACAACGACATACATATAACTTTTCTCAGCAGAAGTGAAATAATATTATTGCGCGGGTTTCCTAAGTCCAGAGCAAAATGTGCGAGCATTTTGTACATTGTTTAAAGAATGGCTACTCCGTGTTCAGAGTGCAAGCGATTACGAATGCAAAGACTCCGAAAACAAAGTAACTCCTTAGAACTTGAAGGGTGATGGCTTATCCGGGTAGCAATTAAAATTTTCCATTTTACCGCTAACGGTTATTTTCTTTGCATTGTTTTAAAGTGAAATTTTTACGGTTAACTTTTTGTAACGATTAACGGCTAAAATTCATCGATTTCATACGCCTGACAGCTTTTTTTTCTGCCGTTTTACTTCGATTAAGTGCCTTCCTTGCAATAATCTCACCTTGTTTTTTAAGCCGAAATTTCAAAAAAGCATCCTGGCACCTATTCGAGGAAAAGTGATAACTAATTTAGTTTGACCAGAAACTCAGAAATGGCCCTTTGCTTAAAACGAAAAGAATGCCAGTATTTATAGAAAAGTAAAAATTTGTAAGCGAAAACGAAGATCGAGTTTCATCCTATGTTAGGGCCTGTCTACATAGAGGTGGGGGACCCCAGATAGGTGATGTAACCCGTCTAGCAGAATCTATTTTACTGAAAGCAGAAAAGGGATAAGGGTTTAGTCTTTCTCTTCGACATAGGTGAAGTTTTGTGAGAGTACGCTGAACATATCTTCGGACCGAGTAAGCCTCCTGTACAACTACGCGGGAATTGCTACGTTCTTCCGCAACCACTTCTTTTGTGGTCAGCGGGTTTAAATTCAAGTTTTTTAGGTATCTTTGAACTCTACTAACTAGGAACGAGATATTTTGTATTTGCTTGCTTCTGTTACCCTTGGTTGGATCCTACAACGCTATGGTGGCGTTTTCAGTCGTGTTTGTGCTCATGGACGTTCACCTTAAGGGCTTAATGCGTCTTGTTGTACTGGAATGTGTAGGTTTTAAAAGAACAGAGGAAGATTGCGGCTTTCCTGCCATTAGAGGGACGGTGGTTTCTCGAACTCCACACACACTCACATCAGTCCATTTGCAGACGTATTTACAGGATAAAATTTGCCTTTTTTAAGTTCCCTTGGAACTTATTTCCTACATGGGCGGAAGCCGCGAAATACACTAAAAGAAACTGCAACAACAGGAGAATGTTATGCGAGGTCGGGGAACCACTTTTTGTCATAAGACGCCTAACCTTACGACCTTTGATTTAGGATATCTCAGACAAATCTCAGACACTTGAAGGAGTTACACTTGAGCAAAAAACACCCTATTTGATATGCATTTGGACCTTACAAGGAAGTCTCTTTGATTATCTATTTATATTTTCGAATTTGTCAGATGTTCTGAAAAAAAGTGAGAGGTCGGGGAAACATGTGCAGCATCTCGAGGTATTTTTATTTTTTAAATTTAGTTCATTGTGCCATACATGTTATTGTAACGCTCCAGCCATTTTTAAATACTCCGTTCCCAAGCAGCAAGCCACCACCGCCGCCATTTTGTCCGTCATTTCTGGCAATGAATCCAAGTAATGAGGAGGAGTCAAAAATACCTTCTGACAATACAAATGCGCAATCAATGGCAAGTTGTTAGCAAGGAAAAGAAAAAGATTTAAAAAACAAAAACAAAGGAACAATGAAGATGGGACACAGTCCGTTGCAAAGGTCTCTGATAATTCCACTACTGTTGCCGCCAAAAATTCGATTGATTACAAATTCGTACTCTTCTTTTGTCACAGTTCATTCATGCCTTTTGTTCTGTGCACATAACTTTCATCAATATTCTGTTACTCTTTCCTGCATAATTGCCTTTTGTTTATGTCCCTTGTATTAGTCTTTACCGCGAATTTTATTCATTCGGATCAACCGTTTAACTATTCGAACCGTCTAACTGCTTATGCCGTCTCTGTCGATCGCTTTACGCCGCTTTACGTTGCTTTCCGTCTCTTTACATCGTCTTTAATTTGGCAGTTGACCCACATCTCGTGCGACGTTTGTAAGTGTCTTTTGTTTTCCTTTATTTTGTGAATTGTGACAACTATAACTTGTAATCCATTTCTTGCAACCGGTTACGTATTTATTTCTGAACTTCGTTTCGTTTAGCCATTTTGGAAGTGAAGTTGGACATGTAACGAGCATTTTTGGCTACAACACTGATGTACAACCCTATCAATTGGAGCTTCCTTAACAAAAACAAATATATGTTGTAAAAAGCTAGAAAAAGCCGTTCGCCATCGAGCAGTGGTCAAGTTATTCTGTAGGGCCACCTCAAAAGCTATGAAGGCCAACCTCAAGGCTAGCCTGAAGCATTCGCCGGACCAATTCGTTCTCTATGTCGGCTCCAATAACCTTAAATATAAAAAGAGTTGCAAGATGCTGAATCGATCATAGACAAATCGAAAATTCATCCGACTCCACCTCCGCCATATCGAGGCTTACTTCCACAAGGGATGAATTCAATAGAGCAGTGAAAGATGCGAATAAACATCTAAAGAGCTACTGCCGTCAGAATGGATGGAACCTAATCCAGCATCTAATGATCACAGAAATTGGCCTAATCAAGGGAGGACTGCATCTTAGTTATAAAGGTAATCAAAACATTTTTAACAACTTTAACGCGCTCTCCGCGGATTTCCTGCGTGCTCAGTGTATTAAATCCAACAGTGAATTCCGTATACTGAATGAAAGTGGTAGAGAGGGTCCAACATAGGTTTGGCAGGATGCAGGATGGGGCCTAAAATCGAGGCGGGATGTGGAATACGAGATTCTTTAAAGGCGAGATGCGGGATGAAGATAGGAAGGCGAGACCGGGACATACTCCGATTTGAATGCGGGATAGGGGTTGGGACGGGTATAGGCGAGCTCATAAAAAGTATTTCTTTGCTTTAGAAACGGGCTTAATTAATGCTCCCGTGTAAATTGAGGTTGACACGCCTAAATGATTCAGTAGTACGTCCAGTTTTCTCTGTATTGGCTACAAATGTTTACACGAAACACCATGGTATATTCAGTTTTCTCGCCCTCGTAATTTTCTCTTACGAGTATGTCTGAGTGATCATTTGTTTCTGTACGATATTATCGGTTTTTTTGAGGATTTCTCTTAGCAATGGTTGCTGCTGTACTAAATGCCACTTGCTCATAAGGATTTTTTGCAAGGTTTGGAGATTTGGAACTGTTGAATAGTATTGTCGGTCAGTGCAGGAAAGGGCTTGAACTTTATTACAAATAATGATTGACCCATCCTAATATATTGCCTACTACCACGCAGCGCCTACTACTAAACGTACTTATTCTACATAGGAAGTAGAACGTCTGGAAACAGGCCCTGTAATCAGCATTATTTATAACAGAAATAATAATAATAATAATAATAATAATAATGATAATTACAAAATTTATGTAGCGCCATTTCCATTTAGCCCAATAGCGCTTTACAATAAGTAAAGAAATAGAAAACTAAATCTAACCTGCTTACGATGAACAAATATGTGACTACATGATTTAAGAATATCTCATAAAGCGCTATTAAAAACATATGAACCTCTTGCGAGGGCCATATCTATTGCTCAGAAAAATAAAATAACATAAAATGCACAAAAAATGGTCTATTTAGGAAAACTCGCTAGCCGCTAAGGTGGATAATTTCTAATTTTAAATACAGCTATTATCTATACCTTTTAGCAAGTTAAAAGTGGGGGCATATAAATCTCCTACGAAACAGTTACACTTAGACTTTCGAGTCCCAATGAAGCCCAAAATCCTTGAAATTACAAGGTTTCAATGATGCGAGAGGTCTGAGAATGAATTTTACATACTGGCTTGGCCTCTTGATCGAAATCTACATTAAGGTGTCAGGTTGAACAGCTGTTTTGTGGTAATGAGGTTAGCATCGTAGCAATCGTAATGTAGGCAGAATCTTTTTGTTAAGTCTCTAGGTTTTTTTACAAAAGAAAAGTTGAAGCTCTTAACTCGGAGAATGGGCTATTTTTGGTGGAAAAATCAGCATCTTTCCAAAGTGCCGGAGGGTTGTTCACGTCTCTGATCTTGGAAATCTTGTACTGCGCCGGTTGACTCTTGACTTGGGAAGCATTTTCAAGTAAAGATTTCATGCCGTTAGGGTATTAGCTGGTGATGGGAAGGGTCATAATGAAGCGGGGACGGCCTCACGAGGATGAAGACCTCGAAGAAAAATGAATATCGAGTGAGTTCCCTCCAGTTTACAGTGTTTGTGGCCGAAGGCGAAGTCTGGGGAACATACGGACACTTGGTGAGCCAAACGAGGCGAGTCATCTAATATTTGATTTATCTTAAATTTATTCGTACAAACATTCTAATTCTTATGATAAAGCACAAGAGCTTATGTGTTGTTTCAACCTGCCCCCCTCCTGCCCGGTACGACTCATGTGCATTTGACTGTCGTCCGTGCCAAGGGAGTAAGGAATTAAAAAACCTTGCCCTCCCAGGGTGGTTAATTTAAAGCGGAGGTGTCAAGTGTTTCTATAGGGAATACAAGCGTCTTATTTTTAAGGTCAAGGAGTTGAAAGGTATTAAGTTCGCTCTTGTGAAAGAATTAAACATTCTTAAAGATGAGCAAGGAACGTGTTGCCATGATCTTAATAGTTATCACTGGCTTTACAGAAGTTTAAAGACGACATTTAATAGCGGTGATACAAGTAGATTTGCTCTCACACTGCAGTGATGCACTCTGTATGATAGTCATCTGCATTGCTATGAAAGGTGACCATTTTGATGTAAGGCCATACACGGTACCTTCTTTTTTCGTCACCAATTCAACAAGTTTTAAAGTTTTTTAAAATAGTCAAATCAATTGCTTCTTAATGAGTAGAAAGTCGTGTTCCCTGATCTTGCCTTCTACAAAACAAATAGGTCCACATCGCTTTCGTGTGTCTTGGACAATAATAATATAGTAATAATAATAATGATAATTAACATTTCTAGAGCACCAAAATTATAACCTTACAAAATATTCTATAAAAATATTAAAGGAATTAAACGATAAAATATGAAAAATATGAAAGATATTAAAATGCTAAAACTATTAAAAATGTTAAAACAACTTAAAAATGGCTACACTGACTGTTTTGAATTTCAAGCAGCAGTTTGTTCAACAGAAGTGGCCTAGAACGGGCAAAGGTGCAATCACCAAAGGTCTTGAAATTAGTTCTTGGGATCTTAAGAAGGCCAGGAACATAGGTGATGACCAGAAATGGAGTGTAAGGTCTTGAAATTAGTTCTTCGGATCTTAAGAAGGCCAGGAACGTAGGTGATGACCAGAAATGGAGTGTGGCTGCAGATATTCTGCAAACAAGAATAAAAAATGACTGCTCATGTATGTGCTTCAGTTGACATCTTAGAGATGAAACTGCCTCTTCTATTGCTGAAACTCTCATTGTCACAGGTTAATCAGTGCTTTAAAGACTGTGGTAAAAGAAATTGGCAACAAACGAAAAATTGTGTGTAATTAAGATTACAAACACCCCAAGCTGGAAAGACAAACTTTTGAGTGAATGATCTTTCAAGGTCACAACATGCAATATTCCAAAGACAACAAATGCTCTGTGAACATAGAGTCATAGTATCCCTGGATAGCCTACCTCAAATTTTACTTGAATCAATGTCTGGAATTTTTATCTTCAGGATAAATTTATGGCATCTTCCCTCTCTTTCTTTGCCCCTTTTGGAAGACTTAAACAAGCTTTTTTGCCCAGCCTTTCAGCATTTTCTGTTGTGGCCAGAACCACAGCTACTTAATACCACCTTGAATTTGGCACTTTGATCTTGAAAATTCCGGTGGAATTATTCAATTATTGATTTCAAGGCTGAGGCATGTGTGTCGCTGATGGCATCTCTGTGATTGGTTAAGGTATAAAGCTACTTCCGGTCTGAGGGGGGCAAAAGTGTGGACTTATCTTTGTTGTTGGATTAACTTTGGTTGAATTCTTAGCTGGATAAGTATTTGATAAATTTAGTGGATTTATCAGGCACAAAATATGCACAAAATATCACATCGCAGCTAGTAAGCTGAATTGCAGAAAATTTAAAGTAATTTTGGAAAAAATTTAACATATGCATGGTCCTTAAAAACTACTATACATGGTAAAATTTGCATTATAAAATCTATGTTTATTAGTATCAAATTTACTAATTAAGACTTAGTTTATGTAAAACTGACATTTACTCATTGAAAATCGTTTATGACTAGGTAAAACTAGGAATTGTCTTTGCCATACACAGATGGTATAAAAGAACATTAATTTTGAATCTGTCAATTCTTGTGAGCAGTCTTTGGAAGGTTTGAGTTTTCCATGTTCTGTACTTTGGTTGGGGCTTGAGTGGTAGCTTTAACCTTGGCATTTAAAGCAGACACATGAAGGCTCTCCCAAAGGGGAATGTAAAGAATAAAAAGGATCACTAGGCAAAGATATGTAAGAACTTGTAAGTGTGGCAGAAGGGATTGCCACTTTCAGATGAGTTTATGGTATTAACTAAATGTCTTCATGATCTACCATTTGCTCCTTAATAAACTCAAGTCTCCAAGTAGGGAGATTGGGTGGGTGCATTAATTTTTCATCTGCATATTTGGCCTAAATTAGAATTGCTTTGCTTGTTGGTTAACTTGAACCTTCTTTGCCTTTGTGTCTTTCTAGTCTCCCAGAGTAACCATGCAGTAGTTTATTTCCTCTCCTAGAAGTCTATTCTGAGTCAACTTGCAATTAATGATTATAAAAGCTAATTATAATAGTTATTAGGAAAGTACAGACTAAATTACGGATAAAATTATTTAGAATTACAACATGCTTTAAAATCCACAAGTGTACAAACTAGTGAAAATTGAAATGTTTGAGTGAAAATATGGTGGTCTTTGATGATATCTTTGGCAGCTAACAGTTCCATGATAAAATTGTAATACTGCAGAAACCACAGCACAGGGAATCACGTTCACATCATGACATTTATTCTTTGGGTACTGAACCCAAACCAGAGAATTGATGTATTCATTTCAGTTCTGTGTAACTTAACATTACAAGGGTGGGGTGTAACAATTCCACAAAAACCTGAGGCAAGCAGTCATCCCTTTATCGGTGAACGTTCTTGTTGCCTGTCAAACCAGGAGTTCTTGTCAGGGGGACAAAATCTGTGTTTCTTTGCTGAATCTCCAGCTTGGATAGAGTGGTGTAAGATGGCTATCAAGTTCTTTTTCATGGTGTAAACAGCTACATTTATCTCACGGATGGATTTGAGGTTGACAGAACGTTATGTGTAATGGTTAGACCATGGTATCTCTGAATCTTCTTTACTTGTTTGTCTGAGGTGGCCACGCCCTCCAACTGGCTTTTTCATGTGAAAAACACTTGCCTCAAGGAAATTGTAGGGCATTAGATATACAGGACAAGCAGAAAGCAAAAAATTATTGATTGAATTACTAAAGTAATTTATAGTAGAGCAAACATTCCCAAACAATAAATCAACAACTATGTACCTACTATCTTATGCACATAGTCAAACAGAAACTGTACTATAAAATTGAAATATTTTTCAGAGAACTGTTCAGAACAGTTGAAGTTGACCACTTGTTAAATAATAGAGATAGTTGAGGAAAACGGGCTTAGATATACTAGCTTATATCCTTTTCTTTTAAAATCCCTTTCTTCATCTGAGCTTTATGATCAATAGTCTGATAAAGCCAGGTTGAATCTAGACTCACCGATTGGTCGATCAATGTCAGATTCAAAGAAAGATGAACTTATTAATATATCGGGTGTTGGTATAATCATAGTAATAATGATAATAATAGTAATGATATTGTTATTTGTACTAATTGATCAAAAGCACCTATCAAAGTTGGTAATGCATATGTTAATTGCATTATAAGTTTAATATTTGTTAATGCAGGAACAAATCTGAGGTGTTTGAAAGCTAAAAGGAATAACTCATTGAAAATGTCTTAACTTTACTCTTAAGGAAACTTAAGCATGCTACAGTTCTTATTTTGTCTATTTGTTTGGCCAGAGTGAGGGAGCAATGACTGAAAAAGTGCAATTTTCACAGGAGTCAAGACTATCCTCAGAGACCTAACAATTCCTTGTTGGTGGGATGGAGTGGAGTGTCCAAGGCATGTTATTAATTAAGGAGTCTGCATCAACAACTTTATTCACAGGGGATGTTTCTTTAGTTTGCCTTTCTTTTCTTTCTATAATGGTTTAGGACTTTTTACTGGTCATCTCAGAGGACAATCACTACCTCAAGAGAAAAGTCTCGGCAAGCTAGTTGTCAGGTTGATTGTAGCTTGCTAGAAATCTATCTCATGAGCTCCCCTTCAAGACATGTGCCTCACGTAAAACTATACATAGATATACATATAGGAAGTCTGATCTGATTTTTCTGTTGTACAGTGCTTAATACGTAGAAGTAGAGCGCAATATTTATGAGATAGGGGAAAAAACAGAGACTATACTTTCATCCCTACAAGCCTTTTTCGTGATTACTCACTCATCAGGGGATTTTATTGTGAAGAATATTCATAACCATCATTTATATAATTTACAAACTTGCATAAAGGCATGGCGGGAAATTTCAATGCTTTGTTCAATTGTTAATATACACAGTATTTGGTTTTTCTGTGGTGGCATGAAGACACGTGTTCATTACGTTTATTGAGTGATGATAATTCAGGTTGGTGGATGATAAGTAATTTTTCTTTGAGGCAGAGGTTGCATCTTTTGCTTGCGTTGTTGTAGGGTGATCTTGATGAAAGGGTGTGCCATAAAATAAAGTGGTCAATGTTATTTTCTTTAAGGGTCCAGGTATGTTTGCTGAATTCGGTAGAGTTTCTGTGTTTTGTGTGTTGGAATGATGTGGTGTGGTTTCTGTATCTAGTCTTCAAGTCGTTTTCTGTAAGTCTGATTTACGTTTCAGTGGTGCTGTTGTCCTTACGTGTGACGGTGGCTCGGTAGATTAGTGATGACTGGAGGCAGTTTCAGTTAAGTGGGCATGTGTTCTTCTGTTGGCAGCTCCAAGTTTTGGCGTCTTTTGTGTTGGTGTTATTTGCGGTGTCATTGAAGGGTTTGGATGAATTTAAAATGCGTTTGTTGTTGTTTTCGATGGTCTGCTTAGTGTTATTCATGCAGCTGTAGCAGGTTTTGATTGTGTTACGATTAAAGATTCTTTTAAGTTTGTGGTCTTTCGGGAAGCGCTTGTCTTCTATGGCAAGGAATCTGTCTCTGATATTGGTGCTGACATTTTTGCTGAATTGGGGGTTGCACCAGAGTATGTTGTTCCGTTGACTGTCTTTTCGTTTGTTAGTTATGGGTGGTTCATAATGTAGAGTGGACTGGTATCCGCATTCGTCGAGTGCTTTTTGATATGGAGCCGCTCCTCCATATCAAAAAGCACTTGATGAATGCTTTTTGATATGGAGGGGCGGCTCCATATCAATAAGCACTCGAAGAATGCAGATACTGGTACACTCTACACTACGAACCACCCACAACTAACAACCAAAAAGCAGATAACGGAACAAAATACTCTGGTACAACCCCCCATTCAGCAAAATTGTCAGCACCAATATTGGACACCAATTCTTTGCCCTAGTAGACAAGCATTTCTCGAAAGACCACAAACTCAGAAGAATCTTTAATCGTAACACAATCAAAATCAGTTACAGTTGCATGAATAACACCTAACAGATCATGGACAACCACAACAAATGCGTTGTAAATTCGTCCAAACACATCAATGACACCATACATAACACCAACACAAAAGACAGCAAAACTTGCAGCTGTCAACAGAAGATCACATGTTCACTTAACGGAAACTGCTTCCAGTCATCACCAATCTACCAAGCCACTGTCGCACGTGAGGACAACACCACCGCTGAGACATACATCAGACTTACAGAAAACGACTTCAAGACTAGATACAGAAACCACACCGCATCGTTCTAACACACAAAACACAGAACCTCTACCGAACTCAGCAAACATATCTGGACCCTTCAAGAAAATAACATTGACCACTTTATTTCATGGCGCATCCTTTCATGAAGATCACCCTACAACAGTGCAAGCAAAAGATGCAACCTCTGCTTCAAAGAAATATTACTTATCTTCCACCAACCTGAATTATTATCACTCAAGAAACGTAATGAAGTTGTCTACTGTGTAACAATTGAACAGAGAATTGAAATTTACCATGACGCCTATTTGCAGATTTGAATAATAGGCGTGGATATGCATATTATATATATATATATTCCTTGTGGTTTAAATTTACTTTGGCATTTATGGGAGTAACAGAAATTCAGGGGATGAAAAGATGGCAAAAAAAGGAGATTATACACTAACATCTGGGCCTCGTAACACATTTTAGAGGTGACCTAAATAGTTAAGGCAAAGTATGCCTCCTTAAAGAAATGTTTGAAATTGTTTATGTTTATTATATGAGGGCTCAAGGCTATTCATAGCATTATGCAACTGTGTGACATTGCATACTAGCAGCTGTTTCTTAAAATAGGAGAAACCTTGTCCCTGCAGGGCAGGGGAGATGTGTTGAACTTCTTGGTGTTTGTCAGCATGAGAGTGGCAAACTTTTGTGCATGGTGCTACTCGTGTATGAGATCCATGTACAATTATATCATTACCCATTTCAAATAAGAAAGTAAAAAAATTGATAAAAGCTAAAATTACGGTAGAAAAAAATCAAAATACAGTCTGGAATATCTATACAAAGACAAGTCTAACCCCTTGGTATGACTTTATCTTCATTGCAAACATGTAAATATCAAGATATCAAGACCAATAAAAAGAATTCTTTGGTCGAATAAAAATAGTTCAAAGTATCGATTTAAAACCTATTTACATAGCCCTGACAGTGTTTTTCTCTAGGCAAGGTGTCTAATTTTCATTAAATTTGTTTATCTTTACTACAACTGTATCATTCTATAAAATCTCCAAGGGGCATATGCCTTACTGACAATGCATGGCGCACAGCATCTAGTTCTCTTTGCTCACTTTTACAAAGTTTTTTTCACTTGTTTACTTTGATTTACTGACCTTCATAGATTGCTGTCTGAATGGCATATGAAGCAAATTTTTGTTTCCTTTTTCTGGCTGGTAGTTGTATTAAAGGTCTGAAATTATTGGTCTCAGTTCCTGGTGACTCAGTGACCATTTTTTACGCATAAAATGTAATACTTTATACACTGTTGTACATTACAAATTTAAAATACAAAATACTTAGAACACTGAGGAATAGTTCAAATGAAGAGCCAGGAGGCTAAATAGCCGCTAAGTTTGGATTGGGATTTTGTGATTGGGCAATATGTATTGGTCAGCATACGGGTTAAAATGCTCAGACAAGCAGGCTTTGTTTTTGATTAAAACTTTTCTATTTCTGCTTGGGTGGGCGCTGGCACTTCTGGTTTCAGAGTGGGACTTTCAGTGATGACTTCGATGTTCCCTTATCGAGATTCTCTATTGTTTTGTCAAGGTCATTTTTTATTTTCTTTGCAAATGCTTGTTCTCCAGAGTTATTGTACACTCAAGGTTTACATAAATGTTTTGGGAGCATATCTGGTGTTGTATCCATGAATACTACTTGCATATTGAAAATGATTTTGGAGTAGATCCACTTAAGCAGGCCTTTCTGCCATAGATGGAAAAACTTTAAAGCATTGTGTTGATACAAATTATTTACTGTTAGAATATCTAGAATGTTGAGCAGATGGAGGGTGCTATCTGTTTGTTTATGCAATGTACCAATAACAGTGTGGTAAAACTTCCTGGTGTTTGTTCTAAAGTGATCGATCAATAATTGCCAAGAAGATGTACATGTAAAATGCGTCTTCTGCTCTTCTTTGTCAACCAGTGTTTAGTTGGCAGTGTGGCTGTCACTTAGGATTGAGATCGACAGAGTATTCCATGATTAATCACAACTATTCTCCTAAGGGAAGTGGTAAGTGAGTTGGCACAACTCTTGCATCTCCAGCGTCTGAACAAGTCATGTAAAATACCATCTTTCTTTTGTTGTATTGTGAACCACTAATTACCTGGAGAGTAGCTGAGTTGATAAAGGATTATATTAAGTGGGAAGACAGTATTCCAGATGTTACCCTTCGTGTCCAACTGTCCTCACAGTAGAAGTGACACCATTAAGCAACAAACAGTTGGCATTGAAAAAGTATTGGCGTGAGGTCTTTAGCTTTTCCACTTGCTCAATGTGCACCTCGACTGTTGAGTAAATAGAAACTGCGTCTCTGAATTCGACGACAACAAATGCCAATGTGAAGTTTCACAACTGAGCCCTTTGAAAGAGAGATGATCTTCAGAAGTTCCTATATCCTATAGTTCGTAAGTGGGATGACATTTATTTCATGTCAGATGGTATCAGTTCAAATTTGAACACAAACCCACTATCTCAGTGTTCAATGTCTTCTTTTCAATCTGTTCCATTTCTTTCCTCAGGTGATTTGAGTAAGATTTCATGAGTGGATGATCTTCTTCACAGTTGGCACCAAGGAGTAAATTATTATCATCACAACTTTGTACTCTGTTCAGCAGGTTGAGAAAGCTAACTAAGTATGCAGTGACCGTGTCATCCTTGCCAAATGGCGCACCATCTGCCTCCACTGCCACATACAGTACTCCTCACTCAACCTAACCAAAAGATCACATCCATCAGAATATTTTATTTCAATCCCTATTTACTTACAAAAGACCTTTATAAGGAGTTCTGTTAGTTTTTGAGGGAAACTTTTCAGGATTTGCAAAATTGCCATTTTCGCTTCAAAATAGGTAAATTATGTATGAAGCTCTCATTGCGATGGTATTTAACCAATTACTCTAAGAATTTGCACACATATTTTTCCATCCTCAGTTAATGTTCGCCACAAGTATCAGTCAATTTGATTGACGGCTTGTCAATCAAAAGAGGCAAAGAAACGACTGTGTTTTAGACTTTTCGATTCATCCAAATATTTGACAACTTTGAGGTCAAATATCTCCCCTTGCCAAAAACAACACTAATCTTGATTCCCCTTTATAACCCATCATTTCATCTCTGAAAATCACCAAAAAAATCTTTGGGCGCTACCGTATTTTTGTCTTGATGCCTCTTATAATCTGCAACTGTGACAAGTTTCTCTCAACTACACCTGTCACGCAATTCTTGCTTTAGGCGGTCGCTTGACCAAATAAACCTACATTTTTTGGCTCTTTATACAAGATGATTGATCAAGAAAGGTGAAAAATGTGAAAAACTTTCGAGATTTTTTGTAGGAATGGAAAATTTCACGTTTAGAGAGATGCATGTGGGCGAAAAATCGAAGAGAAAATCGTAGCGTTTCTTTCTTCAGTCGTTTATTACTTTGGAGATTTTTTCCTAAAATCAGTAAATATGGCTTTTGTACGGCACAAAACATTCATTAGTCTATAATTTGATTGTTTATCATCGTCATTGCTCATTTTAGGAGCTTTTAAAGTCACATGCTGCGTGTTTGTTGACATCACTACAAGTTTCAGTGTGCTACAACTTCGGCTTTTACAGACGAGAAATTCTGCGCTCTCGCTTGAGAGCAAATATCAATAGTTCTATCAAACTAAAAACTGTGCTTCTATCCCGAAAATAAAATTAAAATAGGGTTGTCGTTGTCAATTAGCGCCATCGAACATTTCCATGCAGAACTCCGCTAAGCTAACATCTGTTGCGTGACCCGAAGGCTCTCCTTAGGAAGAATTATTCAAGCGCGTTGTTCATGCTGTCTGCTAGATAGCAATTTCAGAATAATCTGCAGATCTCTATGATTATTTGCCTGCTTCGATCGTAAAATATCTGCATATTTTTTCAAGCATTCTATTACTACATATAAATCTACATCTCTCTAGATCGAGAGTTGCCGGCGTTTAATTGCGTGACTTATAAAATTTATTAAGAATGAGCCAGCAGTATTTTGACCAGTAGGCTTCCTGCAAATTTCCCCTGATAAAAATCAGTTGTTTTCGTGAGCAAAGACAATAAATATGAAAGAAAAGTGAGATGCAAATGTCGTTATTTTTTTTTTAGCTTAATAGCAGCTGTACCCTCTGCTGCAGTCTTCGTCTAAATTTTGCAAGCTCCCTCCTTATCTTGTGCCTTGTTCGGTCAGTTTCGACTTCTGAAGCTAGATCATCGGCATCGGCCTCTTCGTCATCATTCATATTTACAGAGAGGGACCTCGTCAGTAAACCAATTTTTGTTACGGCAGATAACCGCTTGAAGTATCGAGCGATTTGCTGCTCTATCAACCGGTCAGTCTTAGACAACATTTCTGGCTGGTGTCGTCTCTTAAACTCGATATTTGGGAAGTCACATTAGAGGCGGTTGCCTTGCAAGTTTCCTCCACTGTCCAGCACACGTCTAGGAGATAATTCTTTCCTTTCTGAGAAAAGGTGGCTGTTTTTTGTGTTTTCCAAAGAGCCCATCCAAAGTCCACTTGGCTAATTAGGGATTGTTCGTCAGAATTTTACCTGAGGTCCGTCCTTGAACGTAGCCATCCCCTAGAGAATGGCAATAGAGAATCTTCGTCTATTTCCTCTTGATCTTATCATAAGCGGATTCTTTTTTGTCAGCTTCACTGTGTTTGTCTTTGTTAGGGTGCTTTTGGATGGCAGTCAATGACTGAAACGTCTCGATACGTTCTTCCTTTTAGCACGAATATCTCGCTTTCTTGTTCTGTCTGTGACGGATTGGATATAGTTCTCGCCATGACCCGCGTTCAGAGATCTGTGCACGTTACCGATAACCACCCGCTTCTACGATTAGTTTGCTGAAGGTTTCTAATGTGATGAGCCTAGTGAGACCCTGAGGTGCTCCAAACTGTGTCAGTTGGTCTGAGCTCTAAACTTGTCGCAGTTCTTAAGTCAGAGGGAGGATCGCCCACCTCTATTTATGTGAGCGCCTCTACAGTACCTGCGTATCCCTAGAAATCATATGATATAAAGTTCATCTCAGTCACAAATCACCAGTTAGGAAAACTGATGTTCAGATAAGCGCTCTTCTTGCCCTTCTTCCTTAATCATTGCCGACTCCAAGATAGCAGTTACAGCACGCGTTCTATTAGGTTTACAGTCGCCTTGCCACCAGGAAGACTCGCCACCAGCTTTGATTTCTTCTGCCATCTTCAGATTCAACTCTCTCTCAACTTTACGTCTCCGATTTTTATGAGGAGGATAGTGGCATTTACGAACCCGAAGGTCTGAATCTCACACTAAGATGTGCACGATATTTGAGGCATATCGTGAAATCGCGGTCTTCGCAACTCTCCAAATAAGCCAATACGCGTTAGAATAAGCTTCTTCTCGGACGAAACGCATGTTTGGGATACATCGACGTCTCTCAATTTTTTTTTTAAGCTGTACGCCCACGAATTTATAGGTATGAGCTGTTGCTGTCCCTGGCCAGCGCGAGAAAAATAACATTTGGTTCTACAGTTAGTTGCAAATGAGCAAGACAACTGCACCATCTTGACTCTATCAATTCGAGTGTTAGGTTGAATTGAGGGCTTTTTAGACACTTGATTTCTTATATGGCATCACTTTGAAGACGTAATACAACTGATACACCTACACTACATAGGATTAACAATGTCTGTTGCGCTGTTGCGAGAAGGAGGAAAATATTACCGGAAGTGTAAACTCTTGAAGAGTTTCAGAGACGTTTCAGAGATGTCTATCTTCGGCTGTCACAAAAAATTGACCCCCACTTAAATAAAGTATTCTATATCTGATTGCTCAAACACTTTGTTTACGATTGTTGAAAGGAACGACTCATGGTTCTCCGTCTTCGTCTTTAAATTGCTTTGAAATAGTATAAGGTTAGTAAGCTGAAACGAAAAATTAATCAGGGAAGTTTACGAAAAATCCAGCAAACAAGCTTAAAAGGGCATTTATTTAGACTTCATATTTCAACGAACTTCACAAATCTTACCTGTTTATCTTGTAAATAAACGATGGCAGATTAATTCCCGAAGCGCTTTCTGAGTTTCCCGATCCCTCTCCTACTGCTTTCACGCTTAAAAAACAGGAAAAAATCAAAAGGAGCAAGATAAAGCTGTTTTGAAACGCCATTTGACGCGCGTTAATCTGCTTTTTGTTCGACACTTTACATATCAAAACAAAGGAAATTTGTTCCTCTTTTTGATTCTGACGGTACATTTTTAATTTGCGCCTGCGTAAAAGAGATATCGCCCGAGACCCTTCGCTCGGTCGTGTTTTGATCAAAAACGCCTTGTTAATTTCACGCAACCGCTCGGAGAAAAGGTAAAAATGACGAGGGAAAAACTTTACCTTCAAGTTAGAAAATTAGCGAAATAGAAAGCCACAATATTATAGTTTAATATTTCAGAGGTACATTAAATGCTTTTTCCGTAGAGAATCCGCACGATGGTAAAACATTCGAAAATTACACTCGATTTGAGTGGGGTGTTGAAGTGGGCGTGGTCACCATATTCATGTTAAGACTATTTGTACCCCATGAGTTTGATATGATTGTTTACAGGTTAACTTTTGGCATTTAATTTACTGAAAAGCAATACACTTACTTCCGTATATTGTCTTACTGGCGAATACCTTACGAGTTTAAACGCGAGGAGCTTATAACAGGCATTTTATAGTTTACTAATTTTTTTCTACTGGAAACAGTGCTCGCCAGAATAGGATGTAATGGGCGATGGTAAGAATATGGACTCCCTAGAAAGTTAAAAAAAAGGATTAGGCGTTGTCACCACTCAGTTGATACGACGCCATCCTAGCTTACATACTCACCATTAAATGTTTGTGGTTTGCTCTGGGACTCTTCTGCTTTTGGTTTACTCTTCTTGACAGTAAAATTAAGGCCCCCCTAGAAAGTTTTTCTTTGAGATCAGCAATGTCTTTGTCTGTCCCAACGAGAGCTTGTTTAGGAAAGGCGATCTCCTTCTCTTTAGCTGTAAATGAATATTGCAAGAACTTACAATAAAAGATTGAACAGATTCAAGGTCTGAGTAATAAATTAAACCGGGAAAAACTAAAAACGGAACTATTTATGACGGAACGAGAAGCAGTAGGGAGGGGGGAGGGGGTAAACGACTTATTGTTGGTTGAACATCGGCAACTCTTAGTAAAATGGCTTCCTAGTCCAAGCGCACTTTTCTTTTTATGCATGCGTGACCACATAAAACTAGCCATTAATCTGTGTTTCAAGGTAGATGATCTTCTGTGTTAGTTGTTCCTTTTCGCTAGCAGACTGAAAAAAAATTGCCTAAAATAGTAATTTTTTAATTAACGAAATTAGAAGAGAGCATATAAGCTGGGATAAAAAAACATTATCAACTTGCAATCCCGCGTGAAGATAGTGGTATGTCGAAGGGTGGCATCAAAATCTAAGAATTTCATTTGCGCGCGCTTTTTCATCTCTCCAGGAAGAAAAAGTTTTTCAAACTTAGTTACCTGAACGCCTTTAATGCAGAAAAATTCCAGTTGCGTTAAATGTTTCGTCAATGTTGAACGGACTTAAATATGAGCTAATTTTGGAGGGAACCGTTTTACAATTGAAATGAACCAATAACGACCTATTTTCACAGCTTCTATATTGAATCAGGTCTAGTTGCGCGTTCGTCATGAAATCACTTGAGCTTCTTTTTTTCAGCATGCTCCCTCGGATAACAAATTGAAACTTTTAAAATAACTAAACGCACTTTTTTAACGAAAAAAAGGAGGTTTAATGATGGGAAACGCCCACCTCATTAGCCATGATCCGTGCCCCATGTGAGGCCTCCAGTTTTGCAGAACAGGATTTCCTCACAGACTCTTCGTCACCTGAGCTGTTTTTGTTCATTTTGTAACTGATATCTTCATTCAAAGCATTCGATAAACTAGAAAAATGTATTCTCTTTCACGGTGCTTTAGCATGAACCGAGTTCTTGATGCGAAAGAAAGTTTTGATTTGTTTATGACTAGTTGCATGGTAACGTGTTTATGCCGTCACTTCATGACATCACGCCGGATTTAAAGTATTAAGTCTGGGCACTAGAATTTTGTTTATAATAAATTTATAATGAATAACAAGTAAAATATCAGCAGACAACGAGGTACATATTACTTTTCACAGCAGAAGTGAAATAATGTCATAGAGCGGCGACATGTGGTAAAACGTTGCCGTCTATTTTTAAAGTTTATTTACCTTTATTTATTTTTCTACTAAGATTTTCCCTTAAATTCGACGCATTAACCGTTCATGACGGTTCGACGTCTTCACTTCGGCATAA